>NW_026967707.1:0-196000 GCF_028390025.1 Pseudophryne corroboree
AATACACAAGCACTGATTAATTAAGACCCAGCAACGGGGAACGCGGTCTGACCGTGGCATCCCCGTTGCTAGGGTCTGAGCGGCTCTGTGCGCCCGGCGTCTAGCGTTGCTAGGGAGCCGGCGGCTGTCTGCCTGCGGCGTCCCTAGTTGCTAGGCGCCGGGCCGCACTGACGGGCGGACCCTCGGCGCCTAACACTCAGTAGCCAAGGTGTTGAACCTTTAAAACTTTACAGCGTGTTCGAATCCAACCAAGTAGCTGCCCAGCATAACTGCAAAGCCAAGACACCCCGGGCACTCAAGAGACAGACATTATTCCTCTAGACCTTTGAGGGATAATTTCTCTCCTTATAGAGAGAACTATAAGAAAAAAAGTTGGTCTCACCCTAATAGATTTGCACCTCTTGCAGATAGGTCCCGGTCTCCACAGGGAGCATATGAAAATGTAGACAAATACTATGACAATAAGAGACCATTCAATCATTCTAAATACCATTCCAATACATCAACCTCTTTTTTAGAAAGAGGTCCAACCCCCCACTCTCCAAGGGTACGGAACGTTCAGACACCAAGAGATTACCCCCAATCACTTCCCACGCAAAAAAGAGGAAGAGACGAGGATGTAGAGGAGGGAGGAGACGAAGATTACAGAAAGTCCACAAAGAGTGTGAGATGGGATTAGAATCACCTTCTACCATCTTTAACCTTTCAGATAAAATTCTGAATGATTCTGAAAACAAATTATTATCAAAAGGTTTAAAATTTGCACCTCAAGCTAAACCTAATCTATTTACACTCTTTGTGGATTTAAATAAATATATTCGCACTTTGAGCAGGAAAAGATATTTTTGCATCAAATCTTTACAAAAACAAGACATTGATGCTTTGCCAATAGTACTGGATAAGAATGACACACTAGCATTAGACATGTTAGAGAGTCTTTATGAGGAAAGTGAAAATACAAATACTACAGTGAGAGTGTTTGACATTTCAAGCCCTCCCAAAAAGATTTTCAAAAAACCTTCAGATTTCTATCCCCTTCAGCACAGAGGACCCTTTTTAGAAAGTTTTTACACCACTACTCTGAATGACTTCAGAGACTTGTGTACTAAAGCAGAAAAGGTGGGTTTCAGAGATAATCTGACTAAGGCCGAAAGAAAAGCCTTGAAAGAACTTATCAAAGATAAGAATATCACTATCAAGCAGGCTGATAAGGGTGGCGGCTTGGTTTTACAAAACACAGTGGACTATCAAGCCGAAGCCTCTCGTCAATTAAATAATCCCCTTTTTTACAAAAAATTGTCATGCAATCCTACCTCTTCTTTTAAAGATAAATTAATTTCACTATTAGATTCGGCCTTGAATCAAGGCACAATATCAGATGATGTCTATAGATTTTTGAAAGTTGACTATCCTATTATTCCAATTTATTACCATCTGCCGAAAGTGCACAAGTGTCTGAAGTCCCCACCGGGGAGGCCCATTATATCGGGCATAGGTTCATTAACCACTAATCTTTCCGCTTATGTGGATGCACATCTACAAAAATATGTGACAGCTCTTCCTTCATACATACAGGATTCTGCACATCTTCTTAGACTTATAGATTCTATTACTTGGAAAAATTCTTATACTTTCCTCACTTGTGATGTAGAGTCACTTTATAGTAATATTCCACATGAATTTGGCCTGATGGCCATTAATCATTTTCTTCATAGAGATCACGAAATTGAAACTGGTTTGAGAGATTTCTTACTTCTCTCTATCAGATTCATCTTAGAACACAATTATTTTACTTTTAATTCCAAATTTTTTCTTCAGACATGTGGGACGGCCATGGGGACCAGGTTTGCCCCCAGTTATGCGAACCTCTATATGGGCCTCTTCGAAGAGAGGCACATTTGGGGTGGCGCCTGCGGGGGAGACCTGGTCCTCTATGGCCGTTACATTGATGACATTTTTATTATTTGGGATGGGGACAATAAATTGATACCGGATTTCATGAGATCACTTAACTCTAACACTTTTGGTTTGAAATTTACACATTCTTTCAGTACTAACCAGATTAATTTTTTAGATATTTTACTCACTGTTAATGACGGTAAAATTGATTCTACCACATACACCAAAACTGTTGACTGTCACAATTATTTGCACTATGACAGTAGTCACTTTCGACCTTGGAAAGATAACATTCCTAAAGGACAGTTCCTCCGACTTAGGAGGAACTGTTCCACCGAATTTGATTTTCAGTCACAAAGTAAGATTTTATACACGTCCTTTGTCAAACAAGGCTATCCTTCTTCACTGTTAGATGGAGCTCTGAGAGAAATCTCTACTATTCCAAGAAACTCCATCCTATTTAAGAATAAGAAAAAGAACTCTCACTCAAAGATTAAAGTTGAACGTTCCCCCACTTTCATTACTCAATATAATTCTTCTTCTAAGGAGATTAAAAATATAATATCTAAGAATTGGTCTCTTTTGCGTAGTGATAAATATCTAAATTCAGTACTCCCAGAATATGGTAATGTCACCTTTAGAAAGGCAATGTCACTCAAACAAAAACTTGCTCCTAGTATGTTTACCCCATACGTTACACCCAATACGGTTGAACCCACTTTGAATAAACTAAATTGGCTGCCTCCTAAGCCAAAAGGTTTTTTCAAATGTGGTAGAGACAAATGTCTGACTTGCAAACATGTGGTAAAAAATAACAAGAAGATAGTTTCTTATACTACTCAAGAAACATTTGAAATAACCGATTTTCTAAATTGTCAATCACAATATGTAATCTATGTAGTCCAATGTAGGTGTGGATTACAATATGTGGGCAGGACCATTAGAACTGTTAACATTCGTTTTTTAGAACATAGGAGAAATATTCTCAAAGGTTTACTAACCCATAGTCTGTCTCAACACATCTATAGATGCACACAAGGAGCAATCGAAGATGTGACCATTACGGCCATCGAAAAAATAAATTCCACCAAAAGAGGAGGAGATAGGTATAATCTTCTATGCAAACGTGAAGCTTTTTGGATCTTTAAACTCAGTACATTATGCCCAGAAGGTCTTAATGATACAGTAGAATTAAATAATGTATGATCCTTTTGATAGATGAGGTATGCTATCAAAGATAATCGTTTCTTCTGATATGATAGTCTCGGGTAGATCCTTTATATTATCTAGCATTGACATTTATGCCGTGTGCTACTGCCTCACCTGACTACCTCCAGTGTATGCTATTCTGGAGGTCTTGGGTGAGGCACTGACACACGGCATGGATTCTTCTCTCTCTTTTCCCTTTCTTTTCTAAAGAAGTATCTCCTCAAAGAATTTCTGTATATTTAAATTATATGCTATCTTAAGAAAATTGTTGTACTTATTATTCGATTAACAATACATTCACTATCGCTATCTAAATATATAGATGAAGTTCACTGTTGTTCTTTAAATGAGTTTATAACGATATTTACTATGTAATTTACAATATAAATGAAGGATTTAAATCCATTTCACAATATAAAAAAACTTTTTTCCTTTTTTAGAATGATTATTTTGAGCCCATGGAAGATATTCAATGTCTTTAGAATCAGTAGATGAATAGCAACTGATATATCTCAGATAATATTATATTCTATATACTTTGTAGTAGATTTGTATATTTGTGTTTGAATATACATGTCCATATATCTACATTATTATACACTTTTCTTTTCACTAATTCTTTTAGTGGTTCAATTTACTGGCTTAGTTTAACAGGAGACCTGTGTTTAGAATCAATTGAATGTAACGGCACAGCTGATTAAGATTTACTAATTAACAAGGTATATATACCAAGGCTAGCCATGATCTGCTTATTCATTTCCTTCTGATGAAACGGCCAGCGTTGTGGGCCGAGAAACGCGTTAAGGTACTCCTTTGAAGGACCTCATTTGGACTGCTATATTCTCCTGACACCCTGTGAGCCGCATGCATCGAGTGGACCGTAGCCGCAATTAATACGGATTTTTCCACCAGCGGCCGGAGAATCTGCTGCTCCAGTCTTTTTACACTGTTGCATATCCAGACTGGTACAGCATCCTTCAGCAGAATTAAACAACCGTGTTCATCTGGATGGTTCACCGGTGATGAGACCAGCTGTACGTTCACTGCACAGAGCCGCTGCAAACCCGGCTCAGTACAGCGCCTTTGACGGAGAGGCTTCTACATCAGGTGATATACCACAAAGTGAATTTGACCATCACTATCCATTTGCCACATAATACTACAGCACGGTTGTCCGCAAGTCCAGTACTGGGACACTCTCTACCAATGAGATTCTATTGTGTATAAGGAGGACAGTGACTTATAACAGAGGCACTTTTTATCAGTCTCCTTTTTACAATCATTTCAGTTCGTGGACGCACGGCTGATTTTCATGAAGCATTAATGCAACCCTAACTAGGGTTTATTAAAGGTTTTTTATTCATATTTGTTCAGGAGATATGGCAGTCTCGTTTACATTTATATAATATCAATTGTTTATTCTTAGGCTAGTTCATGTACTGCATTTTTATGTGGATGACATATTAATATTTTAAATAAAACAATATATTGGATTCATTCTGCGCTCCCACTCTTTCTTTTTTCACACTTACCTAGGAAGAACCCACTGACCGTGTGGAGTGGGCCTGAACAGACCTCGGAAGCGGCAAAGCTGCCGAAGAGTGAGCCTGTTGGATCGTAAGCCTGATCCAACACACAATAGACTACTTCAAAGCAGCACAACCAATCTTTGAAGCATCATAGAGAACAAAAAGCGAGTCTGATTTTCTGAGACGAGCTGGCCTCTTGACATAAATCTCCAAAGCCCGAACACCGTCCAAGGACATTGGTGTAACAGACGTGCCAGTGACAACCAGAACCACCATTGGCCAATTGATATGAAATGCTGACACCACCTTAGGCAAGAATGTCTAGCGAGTTTTTAGCAATGCTCTATCCTCATGAAACACCACAGATGGACTCTTACAGAAAAAGGCCTCTAATTCCAAAACACGCCTCACTGAGGCCAAGGACAACATGATAGCCTGCCATGTCAAATACTCCATGTCCACCTTGTGTAAATGTTCAATCAAACCGATTGGAGAAAGGCCAGAACCAAATTGAGAACTCATGGCGCTGTGGGAGGAACAAAGGGTGGTCGAATATAAAGGACACCCGTCAAGAACATCTGGACCACTGGGAGAACAGCCAATTGTTCCCTGGAAGAAAAAGACAAGGCTGAGATTTGAACTTTTATGGAGCCTAAACATAGGCCCACATCCACAATAGCCTGCAGGAAGTGCAAGAAATGTCCCAGATGAAAATCCATAGCAGAATACTGTTGACCCTCACACCAAGAGACACATTTCTTCCATATGCAATGGTAATGTTTCGATGCGACCATCTGGCCGGTTTGGAGCATAGTCGAGATAACCTTGCCCGGAATCTCTTTCCTGGCAAAAATCCTCCCAATATACTTCAATTGCATCAAACGTAGCTGTGGTAAGTCTGGATAGATGAACGGCCCTTGTGTAAGACGATCATTCTGAATTGGCAGAGGCCAGGGGCCTATAAGTAATAAGGATAGAATGTCTACATACCAGGCCCTGCGGTGCCAGTCTGGGGCAATCAAAATTGCCTGAACCCTGTCCCTTTAAGTCCTTTGAGAACTCTTGGAATTAGAGGAACTGGAGGGAACAAGTACACTAACCGGTAAATCCACGGTGTCGCCAGAGCGTCCACTGCTGCGGCCTGTGGATCCCTCATCCCAGAACAGTAACACAGAAACTTCTTGGTGAGCTGAGAAACCAACAAGTTGATTTGCGGGTAGCCCCACCGATTAAATATCTGCTGAAACACTTGCGGGTAGAGGCCCCATTCCCCCAGGTGCAGATCGTGTCTACTGAGGAAGTCTGATCACCAATTGTCTACTCCCGGAATGAATATGGCGGAAATGGCCTTGGGATTCCGCTCCACACAGAGGAGTATCTGTGACACCTCCCTCATTGCAGCTCTGCTCTTTGGACCTCCTTGTTGGTTTATGTACGTCACAGTTGGTAAGTTTTCCGACCATACCTGTATGGCCTAATACTGAATGAAATAAAGAGGTCAGCAGAAGGGCATTGTAAATCGCCCTGAGTTCCAAAACATTTATCGGAAGGGAAGCCTCTTGATCAGACCACCTTCATTGGAACCGAGCCCCTAGGGTCACTGCACCACAACCATGGAGGCTTGCATCCATTGTCAGCAGAATCCAATGATGAATTCCAAAGTGTAGACCCTCTGGAAGGGAGATCAGCAACCACCACAAGAGGGAAATCCTGGCGTTTGGTGAAAGGCATATCATCTGGCGCATGTGCAGATGTGACCCAGACCATTTTTCCAGCAGATCCAGCTGGAATGGTCATGCATGGAATCTTCCGTACCGAATTGCGTCGTAGGAGGCCATCATCTTTCCCAGTAAGCGTATGCAAAGATGTACCGAAACTTTGTTCAGCTTCAAAATGGAACATACCATCATCTGAATTATCTTTGCCTTGTCCACAGGAAGGAGCACCTTCTGAGAAACCGTGTCCAGTATCATTACCAGGAACTGAAGCCTCTGCGTAGGTTCTAAGTGGGATTTCTGCAGATTGAGAATCCACCCATGATCCCTGAGTAGTCTGTGCTCTGAATATAGCCATTATGCGGAGATCGTCCAAGTATGGAACAATGTTCACTTCCTGCTTGTGGAGTTGTAGCAACATCTCTGTCATCACCCCTGATAACACCCTCAGTGCCGTTGAGAGACCGAAAGGCAAAGCCTGGACCTGGTAGTGACTGTCCTGCGGTGCAAACTTGAGGTAAGCCTGAAGAGGTGGCCATATTGGGATGTGAAGATACGCATCCTTAATATCCAGAGAAACCAGGAATTCCCCTTCCTCCATGTCATGCTTGGTTTGAGTTGGGGATCGGACGACTGAAAATTGACTGAGGGAGCAGCTATCGGCAAAGGCAGGAAACGAGGTGGCTGAATGTAGTTCTTACTCATGGATTGAAGACTTAGGCCCGTGGATGTAGAGGGGTAGGCAATGAGGAAAATGACAAAGAATGATACACTGAAGAAAGAGGAATTCAGTTTTAATGAGACCTCATGCATACACAACGACTAGGAGAGAAGTCTGAGAGAATTCTGAAAGATGGAAGGTTAGTGATTTGTAAACGATGCTGAAGAACACTGACTGAAGAAGTGACTTGTGATTTGTAAACGATGCTGAAGAACACTGAATGAAGAGATGACTTGTGATTTTTAAACAATGCTGAAGAGAGGATTGCTGTGAGCACCATCAGCAAATGGAGACCCTCTACCAGATAGAGGGCCCAGTGGTTAAACCACAAGAGCAGGTGGACTGGGAGCAAAGGACTGCAATAACAGAACTGACCACCAGGCGGACACAACAGAGCCAGGATACCAGGGGTTAACCTGAGAGCACAGAGTTCAGGGCACCCTACAGCAGCAAGTAACTTGAAGTACTGGCAACATAGCTAAGCATCAACCCCTCTTTATAAGGGAAGCCTGTACCGGATTGGCTGGACGCGAACTGGGACACCTATTGACTTGGATTGGTCTCCAACATGGTGGCTCCCTGCACAGAGGACACATGTGGTACCAGCACACAGCCACTACCTCTGGCCTCAGCCTCCCAGACGCCGCACTCCAGCAACAGGACACTTGGAAACAGACACCTCCGGCTGCCATGCTCCCCTCCCCAGGACACGGACCCCGGCCTCCAGACACCTGGCAGCCGCACCAGAGGACCTCGCTGCTGTAGCTCCTATCCATCGCAGCGACACCAGCAGGTTAAGAGGAAGCTAAGAGGAAGGCCGCAGGGACCAGAACCGGTGGTAAGACTCCGGATGCTGACAGTACCCCCCTTTTTAGGGTGGTCTCCGAACACCCATGCTGCTTAGTGGGATTCTTGGCATGAAAGGCACAACTCAGTCTTGGAGCATGAACATCCTCTGCAGCCACCCAAGATCTTTCCTCTTGACCATATCCCCTCCAATCTATGAGATACTGGAGATGACCATACCTCTTGTGGAAGTCAAGAAACATGAACCTCGAATTCCTCATTTTGAGCAGCTTAAACCTTGGGAGGTTAAGGGAAAGCTGCCCAAAAATTATTTAGTACAAGAGGCTTCAGCAGAGAAATGTGAAAGGCATTGGGAATCTTCAAATAGGGAGGCAGTTTCACCTTGTAAGAAACAGGATTCAACACTCTTTTCATAGGATACAGACCGATGAATTTTACTTTCTGGTAGGAACTTTGAGTCTGAGGTTTCTGGTGGATATCCAAACACAATCTCCCACTTTGAGACTAGGAACAGCCCTATGTTTCCGATCAGCGTAGGTCTTTTATTTCTGGGAAGTCTTAAGTAGCGCCTTTTGAATTTGTCTCCAAATCTTAGTGAACTGACGAAAAGCGGATTCAGCAGCAGGAACCTCAAGAGGTGGGAGAGGAAGGAACTCGTGGATGAAAACTATAGTTAATTAAGAAAGGAGTGGAATTGGTAGCAGAATGATATAGGTTATTGTATGCAAACTCAGTGTCACGATCCGGGTATCTGGACGCCATTACTTACCCTTCAGATGCCTCCTAAGGCTGGCTCAGCGTTCCAGGACCGGATCCCATCTGTTATACTGATGTCCACATTCCTGCCTCCTCTCCTGTCACTCTGAGACGCGGTCACCGCAACGCCTGTTACATCCGGAATGGCGTCTCCCGCGGCCTCCGCCGCTGTTCCTGAGTTTCTACATGCAGAATGTCAGAGTGGTGATTACGTCAGCCGCGGCCTCCGCTGTGCCCGCGTGGTTAAATGTGCACTTATCAGTCTGGCGTCTCCTGTCTCCTGTGGCCGGCGCCGCCATTACTGTTTTAATTCCCACATGGATTACAAACCAAACTTCCATCCAAGTGTCTGCATGGGCGCAGCCATCTTGGATTCTGTCATCTGTTCATTTCCACCAATCTGTTGTTTGCAATGTTAATCTGCATAATTGGCTAGCCAATCCCTTCCTTGCTGCAGGTATAAGTAATCTGTGCCTGAGCAAGGAAGGCGTCAGTGCTTTGGTTGTCAAACCTAGTTCCAGTTTGTCTCTCTCCTGTGGTTGTTTTCCAGGTTCCAGCTCCTATCTCCACACTTTCACTAAAGAGACCCGCACCAGCATTCCACCTGCGGTGTAGCCTGACTCTCCTATCCTTTTAGATTCATCTGCTTCCAGCTACAGATCCACCTGCTTACAGCATCCAGCTTCCAGCAAAGGTCAGCTCTTCTTAAAGTGCCGGTACCCTTTTTTGCAGATTATCATTTATCACCGGCATTATAATTTCACTGCTCTCAAGCTCCAAACATCACTTCATATTTCATCGCTCTCAAGCTACATTTATTATTTAACTGGTTCCAGCCGGTATCCACTCCGTGCCAACATCAGTCTGGTTCCAGCCAGTACCCACAGCAACCGTTTTACCTACAGCAGCCCAGCTTTTCCTGGAACACCAGCTGGTACGATCCTGGGCTATCTCCATTGCTACAGTCGGGCCTGGTAAGGACTTTCCAACTAGAAGATTATAAGAACTATCTCACACTACCAGAGCCCTGTGGCCCTTGCCACCCTGTAGTACCCAGGAACTGTATTTATCCTCTGCTGATTTTTATGTTTTTTTTTTACTGCTGCTGTGTTACGGAGTTTGTCATAAATAAACATCATTGACTTTTACCCTTGTTGTCGTGGTCACGCCTTCGGGCAGTTCTTCTACATGTTACTTACTAGGGGTCTGATACAACCTCCCAGGTTCCGTTACATCTCAGCCCCTACAACTGAGGCTGCCTCCCGTCAGCTCAGGCCCTCAGTTGTGACACTCAGCAAATGGGAGGTAATCCATCCAGTCTTCCTGAGCAGGGGACATGAACATCCGTAAGAAAGTTTCCAGATCTTGGTCGACTCTTTCAGTCTGTCCGTCAGTCTGGGGATGGTAGGCTGAAGAGAAGTTCAACTTGATTCCTAGGACAGAGCTGAGAGCTTTCCAGAACTTGGCGACGAATTGAGGACCCTGATCAGAAACTAGTTCCTGTGGAAGGCCATGCAAATGAAAATTGTATAAGAAAAACAATTTGGATAGCTGGGGAGCAAAGGGAAGACCAGTGAGGGGTATGAAGTGAGCCATCTTCGAAAATCATTCCACAATGACCCAAATGGTGTTGTGCCCTCTGGAGACTGGCAAATTGGTTATGAAATCCATAGAGATGTGAGTCCAAGGCTTTTGAGGTGTTGGAAGTGGATAAATAGGACCCGAGGGAGATGTTCGTGGACTTTTATGTTGAACACACTTGGAACAGGCAGCTACAAATTCAAAGACATCCGTTGTAAGATGAGGCCACCAGTAGAATCGCTGAATGAACCTGAGAGTCTTAAGACCACCAGCATGACCCAAGAAAGATGATGGGTGAGCCCACGTAAGCAATTTCCTGCAAAATTTTGGTGCTACAAAAGTTCTCCTCGGAGGAGGGAGAGGAACAGTACGAGTTGAAGCAAATGAAGCCGGATTCAGAATAAATTGTTTCTCAGAGGAGAG
The DNA here is from genome assembly GCF_028390025.1 of Pseudophryne corroboree. NCBI lineage: Eukaryota > Metazoa > Chordata > Amphibia > Anura > Myobatrachidae > Pseudophryne > Pseudophryne corroboree. The sequence goes on from NW_026967707.1 coordinate 10,641, forward strand.
TGAATCATCCGTTTGAAAAGAACGAGAAAGTGCATCTGTTCTTCGATTCAAGGTTCCTAGGTGGTTAAAGACTTTGAAGGAGAACCGAGAGAAGAAGAGAGCCCACCTGGCTTGCCATGGGTTTAAACAATAGGTTTAAGCCATCATAGAAGGACTTGGAGACGGGATGGGAGAAGATTCTGAATGATCAGGACTGGGGCTCAATGTTAGTTGATTAGGAAGAAGAAAAGGTCTCAAATCAGTTTGAGAGGTTTCCTGTTGAGGACGAGGTTTAGCTTTCTTATGAGTTTATATTCCAGTTCTGCCCATTCTTCAGCATAACATTATGAAGATCAGAGAACAAGGTCAGGAGGCCAGAAGCGACATAGCAGAAGTATTGAAGTGTGGAAATAGGGAGACATCAGTGAGCATAGACCCCCAGTGGCAATCGGTTACAGAAACATTGTGAGGGCAGTTGTTTATGGGTAATAGCAAGAAGATGCCATCCTTGAGCGGTAAAGTAATTTATATGAGCCAGCAACTGGAGCCTGCTACTGTCCTGGACACATGGACTGTTACTGTCACGATCCGGGTATCTGGATGCCATTACCTGCCGTTCAGGTGTCTTCTGAGACTGGCCCAGCGTTCCAAGTCCGGATCTCATCTGTGTCAACACTCGGCACATCCCTCCTGTCATTCTGAGACACTACCACAGCGGCGCCATGTTTGAATCCAACATGGCGTCTCCCGTCCTCCGCGGCCTCCGCCGCCGTTGCTGCAGGTTCTCAGAGTGGTGTATCATGCCTGCCGCGGCCTTTGCTGCCCTCCACGTGTCTCAGCATATAACTGTCATCTGGCGTCTCCTGTCCTCCGCGGCCGGCGCTGCCATTATCACTATATCTGCACATTTCATTTCAAACCAGTTTTCCCTCCAGGTTCCAGCATGGGCGCAGCCATGTTGGATTTGATCACATGCTCCAATTCCTCCAATCCACCGTCTCTGGAATCTGCATAATTGCCCAGCCAATGCCTGCATTGCAGCAGGTATAAGTATCCTGTGTCTGGGCCAGATAGATGTCAGTGCTTTGAATGTCATACCTTGTTCCAGTCTCTCTCTCCTGTGGCTTGTTTCTCTAGGTTCCAGTTCCTGTCTCCAGCATCCACAAAGAGACCCGCACCTGCTTTCCATCCTGCGGTGCAGCCTGACTCTACAGTCCTCCGTGGCTGTCCAGTTTCCAGCTATCTACTATCTGCTTCCAGCAGCCAGCTTTCAACCGATTCCAGTTTCTACAAAACACCAGTGCTGATCCAGCGGATCCTATCTTACCAGCAGTATCCACTACCACCGGTAATCATCTATCAGCTATTCTGTTTCTACGCTCCTTAGCATCTCACATCATCCACTCTGTCTTTCATCACCTGGCTGGTTCCATCCAGCATCCACTCCGTGTCTTACCACCTGGCTGGTTCCATCCAGCTGATACAGCAGCTTACTCAAGTTACAGATTCACCTGTTACAACTACTGGCATGTTCCTCGGCTATCTCCACTACTACAACAAGGCCTGGTAAGGTTTTTCCATCAAAGGACTTTAACATCTGTTCTAACCTACCAGTGCTCTGAGATACCTCCTATGGTTACGTGTTCCAGGAACTGTGTTATTTGCCTCTGTCAATTGCTAAACCTTGAATGCTGTTTGTTGCTTCACGGAGTCTGTTAATAAACTTTTATTTTGAATTTTAACTTGGTTGTCATGGTCACACCTTCGGGTAATCATTCTGCACTTACATGTCCAGGGTCTGATTAAACCTCCCAAGTTTAATTTCATCTCAGCCCCTACAACTGAGGCTTCCTCCCGTCAGCCTAAACCCTCAGTTGTGACAGTTACGCCATAGCTATACTGATGCCCCAAGAGCTCTTATTGGATCTTGCGGGGATTGAGGGGAGCAGGAGGGAAAAAAACAGCAGCAGTCATACAGTATGGAGGATGTAGTCAGCACAGTCTGCCACTAGAAGGAGTTGACAGAGCAGGAGTGGGGAGGCCAGGCAATAATAATAATAATAATAATAATAATAAAAGCAGTTCAGGCGACCACTTACTACCAGGGAGGGCCGCAGTGGCAGAAGTCCTTGCAGGAAATCACTGAGGCTGTAGTGAAGGGCACCGATCATGGGCTGGCAGTGTCTGTAGCTCCCAGAGAAGAGGCTGGTTTCAGGAGGGCATGTGGCTATATTGCCAGTTTTCAAGATGGCACTTCTGGCAGGGAAGCCCAGATCAGAAGAAACTGGCCGGCTATGGCGGGTGAACCAGGTCAGTAATAAGGCAGGAGAGGAGAGGGTACTAGGATGCAGTGGCACAGGGTAGCGTATCTGGCTGCACAGGAACCCCACGTGTATGTCCTCTATAATTCACAGCTCTGCCAGATTCCCCCGGAGCACCATGGGTTACGAGGAGAGGGGAGATGCCCGGACACTGCTGGAGTGATGACAGGCAAGTGCTCCATGTATTCCCCGCTGCCACGACTCAGGGCTTCAACGGCCGGACAGTAGGAGAAGGCAGGCTGCGGGCGAGTGAGCTGACTAACCTGACGCGTCCCTGCTGAGACAACCAATCCCCGTAGTATGCGCCCCATCAGATGCCGGGATAGCAACTCCACTCCATGTCCCCAGCAGTGGTCACCGCTGATCCCCAGTCAGACTCTCCACACGACTCCAACAGCACGGCTAGGCACAAGAGTGGACAGGGCGCACAGCCCTTGGTGAGTAGCAGTGTTACCTCGCTGAGGTCCGGTCCGCGGTGGGATCACTGCACAACTTCAGTCCGCGGCTTCAGATCCGGGTGTAGGCCGCAACCTGCAAAAGCCAAATGAATGGATCCCCGGCTCCGCAACCTTCACACCAGGGTGTCAAAACACACACAGGGGCAAGAAAGGGCCCGAAAGAGCCTGTAGGACAGCTGTAAAAGGCAGAAAGGACCTATATAAGCAGGAATTCCTTTATCCTGCTTCCTGCTGCCTTTCCAGTCAGGCCACACACCCCGTGACATCATTTATTGATGTTAAAAACAAAAGTAATGTAGATTTTCGCTCCAATCTAAGACCTAAGAATCTACTTTGGGAGTCACCTCCCTTTTTTTTTAAACAGTCCCCAGCTGGACGAGGATAATTGGAATTCCATTTCTTGGAATTCTAGCTTCCTACTGGGCGTAACCCAAAATTTCCATCAGCTGTTTTGGGATGTTTAAACACAGTTGCCTTAGTTTTTAACACAGGCTCTGCTGCCTCTTCTAAGGATAGAATGGCTTACATAGCACTAATTAGCTCAGATGATATGTCCACTGAGCTGAGACCTTCTGAAGTGCAATGAGTCCTCATCCTCCAACGAATCCTCATCTAAAACATGTGTAGACTGTGAAGATGTTGTATCATGTCTATGTGATTTACTTACCACCAACCTTTCAGCCTGCTTTTTTGAGAGGCTGACAACTCCCTAGGTGTATAAACCTCAGAATGAATGTTGCATGTAAAGGTTAATAGGGAAACATATCACTGGTATAGGAGCTGGTATAAACTGCTCAGCTATATTGGATAATGTCTGTGCAAAGTAGCCCAAGAAGGTTCACCAGAACCTGTGCCTGCCTCATTGTACATGTGGGTAAGCGTTGTCGCGACCCGGCGGGGAGTTGTTGGAGCGACTCTAAGGTGCGTATAAGATGCTTTATAGAAAGATCACTCAAAAAAAAAAAAAATAGTAATACAATAAAATAAAATAAGAAAACTTATGGCTGTTAAAAAAACAGCAGCCCTCTGACCATGGTCCGGCTCCTGCCGCACCAAAGAACTGATTTGCCTGAGCCAGGAGGCGGGGATATATGGACAGGCCCGTTGCATGCTGGGAGGCCGAATGCTTTGACCGTTTTTTGCAAATCTGCTGTCACGTCATCATATCCCAATGTTATCCTGTGGATAACCTGTGGACCCTGGCAGAGAAAGATATATATATTTAAGAGGATAGAATTTGATCAGTGTTGTTACACTGTTTTGTTGGCAGGTTACTTGATACTTTTGTCCTCATTGGTTACTATAGGTCACGTGGACGGGGTTCTCACCATGTCCCCGGACGTAGCGTGTGTTAGATGACGTCACTTTGATGCGCTGGAGTGCGCGACGGATGGCGACATGGACGATTCCACCGGATATATTAGGAGAGTGGTTGTATGTCTCTTTTGTTCTGCACCCTGATGAAAATGCCGCGAATAGAGCATTGAAACGTTGGTACACTAAACCTGCCTGGTCTATTTATTCTGAGTGCCGCCTTGTATAGATTCTACATTACGTTGCACCAACTGATGCAGCCTAGTTTGGAGGGCACCAGCTATTGATTCTTTAATATGTTCTTTAGGTTTCTTTTTCAGGTGGAACCATGGGTCCTGCACGTGATGCAACTGCCAAAAGGGAGCCATTGGTTTTGTCCGAGACCGGCATTTGTTTGTTGGTGATCCCTTGTAGACAGTGAGTAGTATCCATCTACAGTGGAAGAAGCATGGACACCAAGAATCTCAGCGGCGGAACAGTGGGTGAAGTAGATCATGACAAATCGGGACCACAGGCATTTAGGGCACCTAGCAACCACCAATAGTTCCAAATGCATCAGGAACTGCACCAGCAGTACAATGCCAGACCCAGCCAAACAGTCCCACAGTCCCAGATCTGGTGAATTGGAGGGCCACGTGAGATGTGGTGGCAGGTCAGACTGGTGCTCTGAAAACCAATCCAAGCCTTTCAGCCACTGTTCCGCCGCTGAGAGCAAACCTAAAGTTTAACACTAATGCGATAGCTGTTTGTATGGTAATTATTTTGGGCAATAGAGTAGGACCTGCAGTATAGTGGGGTCCCTTGTCGGGGGCTGCAGGCTTAAATGCACTGAGCAATACATGAACTAAAACTCCACTGTTTATTATTGTTAGTTAAAATAGTAACGCAAGACACATTTATGTAGTAAGGCTACTGGGAGACCTTAGATTGAGCAATATTGGATCTGACCATTACATTCCCTAAAGTCATAACCTCAGATCTGCACAGAGCAGGAACTATTATTCACAAGTAATTAGGAATGTGTTCATCATGAACAAGTCCACAATTACAGTCTAAAGGTTACATAATTATTTCAAGTCTACACAATTGATATTTGAGGATAAAGCCTTTAACAGAAAACACCCCTGAAGAACTCACTATTGATGAAACGCGTTGGTGACATGTAATTTGGATTTAGAGTGAATTGGAGTGGATAAGAACAAGCCCGCCCATGCAAGGGTGACAACAAGTGCAAAACGCTTGTCTTATGATTATACAGATATGTACTTGTGATAAGCTTTTACTTTGTTTTACTTGAAGTTCTAGATTCAAATTTCATTTTATACAAATTGTATTTGGTGAGCTCAGGCCTACTGTATAGCAGGAAATATTTCATACTCCACAAAAACAATACTAATTATATTATATACATACATATATACACATTTATATATAATCACTAATAATAAACTTCTGCTTGTTATTTTTAATAACATTATACTGTTGAGTGTAATAACTCTCTACATGTGATATTTGTCATTGATAGCCTTGTGTTAGAAACACCCAACTGAGAACAGGGCTGATGGCGGAGGAGGGTGTAGGATAAGAGATTGCTGTAGTGACTGAGCAAGGAGAATATGTGACTTCTGTAATAAGTGTTTATTACTCACCTGTGCTGATATCTGTAGGGATCTCCTCCTCCTTACACTGCTGATCACCCCTCACATAAGTCTCTTCTTCTCCCTCTGTATCTTCTGCCTTTATATCAGTCACATACGTCTCTTCTTCTCCCTCTATATCTTCTGCCTTTATATCAGTCACATGCGTCTCTTCTTCTCCCTCTATATCTTCTGCCTTTATATCAGTCACATACGACTCTTCTTCTCTCTCTATATCTTCTGCCTTTATATCAGTCACATACGTCTCTTCTTCTCCCTCTATATCTTCTGCCTTTATATCAGTCACATACGTCTCTTCTTCTCCCTCTGTATCTTCTGCCTTTATATCAGTCACATACGTCTCTTCTTCTCCCTCTATATCTTCTGCCTTTATATCAGTCACATACGTCTCTTCTTCTCCCTCTATATCTTCTGCCTTTATATCAGTCACATACGTCTCTTCTTCTCCCTCTATATCTTCTGTTTTAATATCAGTCACATACGTCTCTTCTTCTCCCTCTGTATCTTCTGTCTTTATATCAGTCACATACGTCTCTTCTTCTCCCTCTATATCTTCTGTTTTAATATCAGACAGACGTTCTACCTAAAAACAAAAAACACTATAATGACATTTGCATATAGTCAGATTAAACGGAGGTGAAACAGTATAATATAAGTGTATAATACACACAGCTCCTCTTCAGATCATATAGTGACAGTCTCTTTGGTATATTGGGGAGACACTAAATCCCACCTACCTGATCCTCCTGTGGGATCCTGTGATTCTCCTCTGTACAATCCTGGGAATACAGAGGACGGGGACATCTCTCTGGGGTATCTCTGTTACTGGGCCCATCTGTAGGAGACACACAGTGACTGAGTATAGTGTATATATGTGATTATCAGATGATGTGTGTATATAGGGGCCCCCATACCTGCTCTCCCCTGTACAATACATGACAGTCTCCTCTTACCCAGTGATGTGAGGGGCCGGTGATTCTCCATCATCACGTCCTTGTACAGACCCCTGTGTTCCTCTATATACTCCCCCTCCTGCATGGAGACATAGACAGCGACATCCTGACACCTTATAGGAACCTGACACACACAGTGATACAGTCATCACCCAGACACATCCCTCGGTGATACTGAATAATGCCCCATTCCCAGCAGTCACCTCTCCAGTAATAACCCAGACACGTCCCCTGGTGTTACTGTATAATGTCCCATTCCCAGCAGTCATCTCTCCAGTCATCACCCAGACACATCCCCTGGTGTTACAGTATAATGCCCCATTCCCAGCAGTCACCTCTCCAGTAATAACCCAGACACGTCCCCTGGTGTTACTGTATAATGTCCCATTCCCAGCAGTCACCTCCCCAGGCATCACCCAGACACATCCCCTGGTGTTACTGTATAATTTCCCATTCCCAGAAGTCCCCGCTCCAGTCATCACCCAGACACGTACCCTGGTGTTACTGTATAATGTCCCATTCCCAGCAGTCACCTCTCCAGTCATCACCCAGACACGTCCCCTGGTGTTACTGTATAATGCCCCATTCCCAGCAGTCACCTCTCCAGTCATCACCCACACACATCCCCTGGTGTTACTGTATAATGCCCCATTCCCAGCAGTCACCTCTCCAGTCATCACCCACACACATCCCCTGGTGTTACTGTATAATGTCCAATACCCAGCAGTCACCTCTCCAGTCATCACCCAGACACGTCCCCCAGAGTTACTGTATAATGTCTCATTCCCAGCAGTCACCTCTCCAGTCATCACCCAAACACATCCAGTGAGGCTATGTATAATGTCCCATTCCCAGCAGTCACCTCTCCAGTCATCCCCCAAACACATCCCCCGGTGTTACTGAATAATGCCCCATTCCCAGCAGTCACCTCCCCAGTCATCACCCAGATACATCCCCTGGTGTTACTGTATAATGTCCAAATCCCAGCAGTCACCTCTCCAGTCATCACCCAGACACATCCCTTGGTGTTACTGTATAATGCCCCATTCCCAGCAGTCACCTCTCCAGTCATCACCCAGACATATCCCCTGGCGTTACTGTATAATGTCCCATTCCCGGCAGTCACCTCTCCAGTCATCACCCAGACACGTCTCCTGGTGTTACTGCATAATGTCCCATTCCCGGCAGTCACCTCTCCAGTCATCACCCAGACACGTCCCCTGGTGTTACTGTATAATGCTTCATTCCCGGCAGTCACCTCTCCAGTCATCACCCAGACACGTCCCCTGGTGTTACTGTATAATGCTTCATTCCCGGCAGTCACCTCTCCAGTCATCACCCAGACACATACTCTGGTGTTACGGTATAATGACCCATTCCCAGCAGTCACCTCTCCAGTCATCACCCAGACACATTCCCTGGTGTTACTGTATAATGCCCCATTCCCAGCAGTCACCTCTCCAATCATCACACAGACACATCCCCTGGTGTTACTGTATAATGCCCCATTCCCAGCAGTCACCTCTCCAGTCATCACCCAGACACATCCCCTGGTGTTACTGTATAATGTCCCATTCCCAGCAGTCACCTCTCCAGTCATCACCCAGACACATCCCCCTGGTGTTACTGTATAATGCCCCATTCCCAGCAGTCACCTCTCCAGTCATCACCCAGACACATCCCCTGGTGTTACTGTATAATGCCCCATTCCCAGCAGTCACCTCTCCAGTCATCACCCAGACACATCCCCTGGTGTTACTGTATAATGTCCCCTTCCCAGCAGTCACCTCTCCAGTCATCACCCAGACACATCCCCCGGTGTTACTGTATAATGTCCCATTCCCAGCAGTCACCTCTCCAATCAGCACCTGAATGATCTTGTTGGTGAGTTCCTGGATCTTCTGGTCACTGTGTCTCTCATGTATCAGTGAGTGAGGTGGAGGCACCGTGATGGGTCACTGGGACCTGCTCAGTCCTCCTGACACACGAGGATGGCTGCTGGGTGTCTCACGCTCACCAGATGTCTTCTTCACACCTCTGTGAAATGGGGGAGACATAAATATCACTGTAAATACGCCCAGATCCCCTCACCTCCAGTGATGTCCCTGTATTATTACTATAGATAATACGATTTTGGTACTTAACAGATAAATCCTTTTCTTTGAATCCACAGGGGGCACTAGCGTACTCTTGGGATATGGAGGGTGCGATAGCAGGGATAGGCACATTTAAAAATTTAAATGTGTAACCATCCTTCCTCCTCCATACACCCAAGATGCCTTAGTGCTTTTTTGCTGAGCCAAATAGGAGCGACAGAGAGGATGAACAACGGAGAATTACATATAACATTATAACATAACGGACAACTATAAAGTTGACACATAACATAATGGACAATTAGAAAGTTGACATGACAATAGATAACAATCACCTTAACATTTGAACAAGTCAGTGAAAATGTGTTACCATAAGAACTATTGAACTTACCACCAGCTAGGTGAAACTGCTCTGGGTGGGTGTCCAGTGCCCCCTGTGGGAGCAACGAAAAGGATTTATCTGGTATCAAAATCCTGTTTTCTTTCTAATCCACTAGGGGTCACTGGAGTACTCTTGGGACGTACCAAAGTTTCCCCCTTGGGCGGAAGAGCTGTTTGGCACCAGTAACACTAGACGGCCAAAGCTAGAAGCTGATGCCGCAGAATTATCAAACTTGTAAAAGCGCACAAACGTGTGCACTGATGGCCATGTAACTGCACGGCAAGGTTGCGTCATAGAAGCTCCACGGCCTGCTGCCCATGACGTTCCCATTGACTAGCATGAAAGTGTACCTGACGAATGGTCAGGTTAATCTATCTGGCCAAGGTCTGTTTGGAAGCTGGACAACCTATCTTGACTGCATCACACAAAGAACAAAGTATCCGTTATATGTACTGTTGATGTTCGAGCTACATAAACGTGGAGTGCGCGTACCACATCCAAAGTAGCCGGAGTACCTGAATCTTCTGGAAAACAGGAACTGTGATTGGTTGATTGATGTGAAAGAAGATACTACCTGTGGTAGAAAAGCGGGATTTGTCCAAAGTTCGGCTCTGTCAGTATGAAATACCAGATACAGCGGCTTGCATGACAAGGCACCCAATTGTGCAACACGCCTTGCCGAAGCTAAGGCTGAGAGAAATACTGTTTTACAAGTTATACTACAGCAGGGGTCGTTCTTTTACCCCGATTTAGCGCGACTGCGTTTTATGGGGTGGCTGTTGAGACCACTTTCAAGACGAGAGGGCATTCCACAGTTGGTTATACCATCCATGTTACGTGCTAGGAAGCCAGTTTCAGCAGCTCATTATCACAGGATTACTGTCAATCAGTGTCCTGGAACTCAGGGCAATTTACAACGCTCTGCGTCAGGCAGTTCACTTGCTCGTGTCTCAGTAATAATTGTAGGGATGTAGTCTCTCAATAACTGTATACAATGCAGATATAAAATTATAGACTGGTGCTACCCACTGATCCTAAAACATGTACAAGAAGGGTGAAGAAAGGGGATCAGTTTCTCTGGGTGCATTCTCGCCCAGGACCAACAAGAATTCCTGATATTAGGTCTGTGTCTTTATACTTTTTTTATATATATGTATTGACACTTAATTCATAGTACATACCAATACCCATATGGAACGTATCAACTTTATTAGTATCCCATATGAAGTATTAAGACCCTTAAATAGGCCATAAACAGTGAAATATAAAAACAATAGAAGAAAATTAGACGTGAATCAGAAAAATGGACAAAAAAAAAAAGAAAACAAAGAAAGAATTTATTTTGTCCTGGTGCCAAATAATAAAGAAAATTAAAAACAAAGCCGTGTGCCGCCTGTCATTTATTTATATTTTATGTACAGATCGTATTCCACTGCTGTATTCCTCAGAGGAATAAGATTGGGATATATATGTATATTCTTTATGATTGGTATAGCAATCCCTAATTAATAATATAATTCTTCATGAACCTGTAACAACCTTATTCTGTTAATATTAACAATACTTGCTCCTGATTATATTTGAGCCTTATATTGTTTAGTGGGGACAAAAATTCCCAATATAAACATTACCTGTGTGTTTCTATCCTGCCAAAAGTCACAGTTACTTCTAGGTGATACATTTAATATCATTTGATACACAGCAGAATGTTGTAACCGATACAATTGTTACTTTATGAAAACAGAGTATCTTGCTGTGTTATAACTGTACCACCATATCAATGGAGGTCTGCAGTAACTCCTTCCAGATGGGATACAGTTGTGAAAGTTTCTTATTATAGGCAGAAAAACACAGTGGAAGTCTTTCCTATATACAGTCCGTCATATGTATATATACATGCGTGTAACGTTATTAATTGTATGCAACCTTTTCAACTAATAGCAAAATTGCACGTTGATCATACATAAACCATTCAGAAAGGGATCAGATCTATTTATTATGTGTTTATGTATTATATGCCCCTCAAAAGAGGTAATGCGTCCGTACTCAGCTGATATCAAATTATATCTGTATTATGCTCATACCAATATTACGTTCCACATCCCTCATGTCTATATAGATTATAGGGCAATACAAGAGCTATTACATAGGTGTAGTGATAGCATAGGACAATTATATGCTCCTCTGTACTGACAGTACTCGCATTTAGTGTCCTGTAATACACAGCAGGCATGATCCTAGTCTCTGTTACCAGACGCCGCGGACATATGTCAGAAAGCTAGTGCTGTCTGTATTGCGTGCTGCCGCATATCACAGCACCGCACTGCACTGACTGATATCTGTCTCACACTGTTCAGGTTCAGCTGGACAACGCAGCAGAAGTCGCATACATCAACAAAAAGGGGATGGACTCAAAGTCGCATGGCCATGCGAGAGGTTGCTCGAATCCTCAATTGGGCCGAACATCACCACATGATATTGTCCTGGAAACAAGCGCACCATCTGATGAATTTATAGATGAGAGCCGGATCACTATGCGAGAAGATCCAGTTGAAAAGGACCCGAGTGAAATCTTCCGAACTGGAGTGTGATGAAAGATGCCCCCATCTGTCTTAACAGTCGAATGCACAAATGCACCAAGACTGTCCGTGGTTTGAGCACTAGCAGTACTGGATGATGAATAGCATGTACTTTCTGTTGTGACAGGTAAATGCATTGATCCACCATAATTAGAATCATTCCTAAAATTGGATTCTTTGACACAGGACGCAACTTGATTTTTTTTTTTTTAAAGTTGACAATCCAACCGTACTGAACTAGTACACTGTACAACAGTAAGGCATGTTTAAGAAGTATTTGTTGAGACGAAGCCTTGATGAGAAGGTCATCTAAGTACGGAACGATTATCACTCCCAGGGATCTGAGATGAACTATCACCACAGACATCACCTTTGTGAATACCCGAGGCACTTGTTGAACTGCAAACTTAAGTACGCCTGATGCGGTAGCCAAATTGGAAAGCAAAATCATGAATTGCTGTGGTTCTAAACCTGCAATCACTGACCGTAGGGATTCCATCTTGCATGTGTAGTAAGTGCCGTACCGATTGAACCCCTTTAGGTTCCATATCTGTGTGACTGAGCCATCCGGATTTGGTACTACAAAAAGATTGGAATAAAACCCTTGACCTTGTTGGTGTACTGGAACCTGAACCAAAACTGCTGAATATACAAGAGACTGAATAGCGGTCTGCATGTGGGAAAACAACAGGACACCCCATTCTGCTCTCCCTGTATACTAATAATAAAAGGACACCATAGGCTGCTCCCTATGCAAAAAAATAATAATAATAGGACACAACGGGCTGTTCCCAATTAATAATAATAATAACAACAACAACAACAACAACAGGACACCACAAGCCGCTCCCTTTTGTATTATTATAATAATAATAATAATAATAACAGGACATCACAGGCTGCTCCCCCTGTTTACTAACAATAACAGGACACCACAGCCTGCTTCCCCTGTATAATAATAATGACAGGACATTATTATTATTATTATAATAATAATAATAATAATAATAATAATAATAATAATGTGGATACCACAGGCATCTCCTCCTATATAATAATATTATTATTAGTAGTAGTAGAACTAGTATTATTATTATTATTATTATCAACAACAACAACAAGAACAAATGCACACCAGAGGTTGCTCCCCCTGTATAATAATAATAATAATGCTTCCCCTGTATAATAATAACAGGACACCATAGGCTGCTCATCCTGTATAAAAACAGGATACCACAGGCTGCTCCTACTGTACAATAATAATAACAGGACACCACAGGCTGCTCCCCCTGTATTATAATAATAATAATAATAATAATAATAATAATAATAATAATAATAATAATCAGACACCACTGGCTGCTCCCCCTGTATAATAATAATAATAATAATAACTGTACACCACAGGCTGCTCCTCCTGTATAATAATAACAATAACAAGACGCCACAGGCTGATCCTTCTATATAATAATAACAACAACAACAACAACAACAACAACAACAACAACAACAACAACAGGACACCACAGGCTGCTCCTCCTGTCTATTATGACAACACAAGATGTTACCCCTGTATATTATGACAACACAGGCCGCTCCCCGTGTACAGCACAATGCCACAGGACACAACACCTGCAATGTCCCGTGTATAGAATTACGGTAACGGCGGGGTCTGCGCCACATGTATTACGGTAACGGCGGGGTCTGCACCACCTGTAGTATGGTAATGGTGGCGTCTCCTCCACCTGTATTACGGTAACGGCGGGGTCTGCACCACCTGTATTACGGTAACGGTGGGGTCTGCGCCACCTGTATTACGGTAACGGCGGGGTCTGCGCCACATGTATTACGGTAACGGCGGGGTCTGCACCACCTGTAGTATGGTAATGGTGGCGTCTCCTCCACCTGTATTACGGTAACGGCGGGGTCTGCACCACCTGTATTACGGTAACGGCGGGGTCTGCACCACCTGTATTACGGTAACGGCGGGGTCTGCGCCACATGTATTACGGTAACGGCGGGGTCTGCACCACCTGTAGTATGGTAATGGTGGCGTCTCCTCCACCTGTATTACGGTAACGGCGGGGTCTGCACCACCTGTATTACAGTAACGGTGGGGTCTGCGCCACCTGTATTACGGTAACGGCGGGGTCTGCGCCACCTGTATTACGGTAACGGCACGATCTGCGCCACCTGTATTATGGTAACGGCGGGGTCTGCGCCACCTATATTACGGTAACGGCGGGGTCTGCTCCACCTGTATTACAGTAATAGGACACTAGAGTGTCAGCCACCTGTACAGGGATAATGCAGCACCAGAGGCTGCTCCAGCTGCACTATAACAAGGCACCAGAGGCTGCTCCCCCTGTAGTACAGAACCTGACACCAGAGCTGCTCAGCCTATAGAATAATAATAACAATATCATTACCTGCTGCCAGACACAGCAATGGCTGCTCTCTGCTCCTGCTGCCTTGTGGGAATGATAGAAGGAAGGCGGAGCTCAGACCAGGGGAAAATGGCCGCCGCTCCTGACGTCACTACACGGCCAGGGAACCTATTGCTGCTGCCGGACTTGTCTACAAGAAAATGGCCGCCGGCCTCCTGCACTGAGGACATATATGGAAATAGCTTTACAGAGGACGGGGCTGTGGGCGGGGTGTAGTAGGGGAGGGGCCAGTAACCAGGAAGCAGCCTGTGCCAATCATTCCCTACTTGCTGGCTGTGCGTTCCACTTTACTTCCGGAGGAAGATCAGGTAATGGCGTCTTACTATACAGGGGGAGCAGCCTGTGGTGCCCTGATATTATTATTATACAGGGGGAGCAGCCTGTAGTGTCCTGTCATTATTATTATACGGGGGGGGGGGGGGGGTGCAGCCTGTGGTGTCCTGTCATTATTATTATACAGGGGGAGCAGCCTGCGGTGTCCTGTAGTAGTAGTTGTTATTATTATTATACAGAACAAACAGCCTGTTATTATTATTATTATTATTATAATACAGGTGGAGCAGCCTGTGGTGTCCTGTTATTATTATACAGGGGGAGCAGCCTGTAGTGTCCTGTTATTATTTGGAAGGAATAGCCTGTGGTGTCTTTTTATTATTGTTATTATTATTATTATTATACAGGCGGAGCAGCCTGTGGTGTGTTGTTATTGTTGTTATTATTATTATTATAATACAGGGGGAGCAGCCTTTGGTGTCCTGTTATTATAATACAGGAGTAGCAGCCTGTGGGTCCTGTTATGATTATAAAGGGGGAGTAGCCTGTGGTGTCCTGTTAATAAAGACATATGTTATTATTTTATACTGGGGTGCAGCCTTTCGTGTCGTTGTTATTATTATTATTCATTTTATTATATGTAATTGTGGGGATTGAAAATATTGCTCAAATTCTAGGATATATTAAGGCAGAGACCATAATATCCCTGGCATGTGTAACAGATGCTAATTGGAGCAGTATGAAGCAAATGCATATCATACTCCTGGGACTGTCACAGTGACATCACTTATATCTATAGTAATAATACAGGGACATGACTGGGGAGGTGGGGGGACCTGCGAATGTCACATTGATCTCACTAATATCTATAGTAATAATACAAGGACATGACTGGGGAGGTGAGGGGGACCTGGGAGCGTCACAGTGACCTCACTAATATCTATAGTAATAATACAGGGACATGATTGGGCAGGTAAGGGGAACCTGGGAGTGTCACAGTGACAAGAGAAAGAACGTAGACTTCTTTGTGGGTGCACTCTTGTGAAGAAATAATGAGATATTCTCAAAGAATAAAACCTAACTTTTGTTACAAATGATTAACAATTTATACAATCTCCTGAGAACAAATAATGTCTCTTGCCGCCTTTCCCTTGCCTGTCTCCTGCCGTCTTTACCCTGCCTGTCTCCTGTCGCCTTTCCCCTGCCTGTCTCCTGCCGCCTTTGCCTTGCCTGTCTCCTGGCGCCTTTGCCTTGCCTGTCTCCTGGCGCCTTTCCCATGCCTGTCTCCTGCTGCCTTTCCCTTGCCTGTCTCCTGTCGCCTTTCCCCTGCCTGTCTCCTGCTGCCTTTCCCCTGCCTGTCTCCTGCCGCCTTTCCCTTGCCTGTCTCCTGCCACCTTTCCCTTGCCTGTCTCCTGCCGCCTTTTCCTTGCCTGTCTCCTGCCGCCTTTCCCCTGCCTGTCTCCTGCCACCTTTTCCCTGCCTGTCACCTGTAACCTTTTCCCTGCCTGTCGCATGCAACCTTTCCCCTACCTGTCTCCTGCCACCTTTCCTCTGCCTGTCGCATGCAACCTTTTCCCTGCCTGTTGCCTGCAACCTTTCCCTTGCCTGTCTCCTGCCGCCTTTCCGCTGCCTGTCTCCTGCTGCCTTTCCCCTACCTGTCTCCTGCAACCTTTCCCCTGCCTGTCTCCTGCAACCTTTCCCCTGTCTGTCTCCTGCTGCCTTCCCCCTGCCTGTCTCCTGCAACCTTTCCCCTGCCTGTCTCCTGCAACCTTTCCACTGCCTGTCTCCTGCCACCTTTCCCTTGCCTGTCTCCTGCCACCTTTCCCTTGCCTGTCTCCTGCAACCTTTCCTTGCCTGTCTCCTGTCGCCTTTGCTACACCATCAGCTGGATGTGTGAAACCTGAGGTCACGGAGACTGTACGCCGCAGCTCCATGAATGAGGCCATGAGATTTCCCTCAAGAGACCCTGTCCCTTCACAACCAATTCTCACCCTTACACCACTCCATGGCTGCAGCCATACCCGTCTGACAACTCAGGACACATAGAGCACATGCCCCGTACGGGTCGTGCACATGAGCGGTGTACCGACCATCAGTTCATTGTGACTCCTCCCACAATAGCGCTAATATCTAGATCAGGCCCACTATGCAGTACAGCCTTATGGGGCTGGGTCACAGGAACCTTGGAGACACTTTCCAGGACTCTATGGCTGTGGGGAAATAGGAGACTTAATGGCTACTCTGTTCCATATTTACTATGTTCCATGTGCAATATGTTTTATGTATTATATTTATTCCAAGGAACTCCAGCTGTGGGGAACGGAGTCTTTATTACACATCACACGTTCTGTATTCTTTCTGATTCACTGAGGATGGACAAGGACAGGAGTCACAGGACTGAGAGTATAGTAGAAATCACCCTGGAGATCATCTACCTGCTGACTGGGCAGGTGAGTGGATCTGGGAGCGTCACAGTGACCTTATATCTATAGTAATAATACAGGGATATGACTGGGGTGGTGAGTGGATCTGGGAGCATAACAGTGACCTTATATCTATAGTAATAATACAGAGATATGACTGGGGAGGTGAGAAGATCTGGGAGTGTCACAGTGACATCACTTATATCTATAGTAATAATACAGGGACATGACTGGGGAGGTGATAGGATCTGGGAGCATCACTGTGACCTTATATCTATAGTAATAATACAGAGACATGACTGGGGAGGTGAGGGAATCTGGGAGCATCACTGTGGCATCACTTATATCTAAATTAATAATACAAGGACATAACTAGGGAGGTGTGGCGGATCTGGGAGTGTCACAGTGATGTTACTTATATCTATTAGTCGTGAGCGGGTTCGGTTTTACTCGGTTTTACTCGGTTCTCAAAACGGCATCTTATTGGCTATCCAAAACACGTGACATCCGTGAGACAATAAGATGCCGTTTTGAGAACCGAGTAAAACCGAACCCGCTCATCACTAATATCTATAGTAATAAAACAGGGACATGACTGGGGAGGTGAGGGTATCTGGGTGCGTCACTGTGACATCACTAATATCTATAGTCATAATACAGGGATATGACTGGGGAGGTGAGGGAATCGGAGCATCACCGTGAGGTAACATATCTATAGTAATAATACAGGGATGTCACTGGGGAGGTGAGGGGGTCTTAGAGCATCACAGTGACATCACTTATGTCTATAGTAATAATACAGGGACATGACTGGGGAGGCGAGGGGATTTTGAAGAGTTACTGATAAGTTACTTATATCTATATTAATAATACAGGGACTTGACTGTGGAAGTGAGGAGATCTGGGATCGTCACAGTGACATCACTTATATCAATAGTAATAATACGGAGTCATGACTGGGGAGGTGAGGGTATCTGGGAACGTCACAGTGACATCACATATCTATAGTAATAATACAGAGACATGAGTGGGGAGGTGAGGGGATTTGGGAGTGTCACAGTGGCATCACTTAGTAATAATACTAAGTGGCATCACTATAGTAATAATACAGGGACGTGACTGGGGAGGTATGGGGATCTGGGAGCAGAACAGTGATGTCACTTATATCTGTAGTAATTATATAGGGACATAACTGGGGAGGCAAAGGGATCTGGGAGTGTCACAGCGTCATCGCTTATATCTATAGAAACAATACAAGGATATGACTGGTGAGGTAAGGGGATCTGGGAGTGTCATAGTGACATCACTTATATCTTTAGTAATAATACAGTGACATGACTAGGGAGGTGAATGGATCTGGGAGAATCACTTAGACGTCACATTTATCTATAGCAATAATACAGTGACATGACTGGGGAGGTGAGGGGATTTGGGAGTGTCACATTGATGTCACTTTTGTCTATAGTAATAATACAGGGACATGACTGGGAATGTGAGGGAATCTGGGAGTGTCACAGTGACATCACTTATATCTATAGTAATAATTCAGGGACATGACTGGGGAGGTGAGGTGATCTGAGAGTGTCACAGTGACATCACTTTTATCTATAGTAATAATACAGAGACATGACTGGGGAGATGAGGAAATTGGAGCGTCATAGTGAGGTCACTTATATATATAGTAATAATACAGGGACATGACTGAGGAGGTAAGGGGATCTGGGAGTGACACAGTGGTGTCACATATCTATAGTAGTAATACAGGGACATGACTGGGCAGGTGAGGGGATCTGGGAGCGTCACAGTGACATCACATACCTATAGTAATAATACAGGGACATAACTGTGGAGGTGAGGGAATCTGGGAGTGTCACAGTGACGTCACTTATTTCTATAGTAATAATACAGGGACATGACTGGGGAGGTGAAGGGATCTGAGAGTGTATATATTGATATATGATGTCTCCACCATTACACAGGATTACACAATAGTGAAGAAGACATCCAATGAGTGTGAGACACCAAGCAGCCATCCCCGTGTATCAGGAGGACTGAGTAGAACCCAGAGCCCAATCACGGTGCCTCCACCTCACTCACTGACACATGAGAGACACAATGACAAGAAGATCCTGGAACTCACCAACAGAATCATTCAGTTGCTGACTGGAGAGGTGACTGCTGGGAATGGGGCATTATACAGTAACACCAGGGGATGTATCTGGGTGATGACTGGAGAGGTGACTGCTGGGAATGGGGCATTATACAGTAACACCGGGGGATGTATCTGGGTGATGACTGGAGAGGTGACTGCTGGGAATGGGGCATTATACAGTAACACCGGGGGATGTGTCTGGGTGATGACTGGAGAGGTGACTGCTGGGAATGGGGCATTATACAGTAACACCGGGGGATGTATCTGGGTGATGACTGGAGAGGTGACTGCTGGGAATGGGGCATTATACAGTAACACCGGGGGATGTATCTGGGTGATGACTGGAGAGGTGACTGCTGGGAATGGGGCATTATACAGTAACACCGGGGGATGTGTCTGGGTGATGACTGGAGAGGTGACTGCTGGGAATGGGGCATTATACAGTAACACCGGGGGATGTATCTGGGTGATGACTGGAGAGGTGACTGCTGGGAATGGGGCATTATACAGTAACACCGGGGGACGTGTCTGGGTGATTGGAGAGGTGACTGCTGAGAATGGGGCATTATACAGTAACACCAGGAGACGTGTCTGGGTGATGACTGGAGAGGTGACTGCTGGGAATGGGACATTATACAGTAACACCAGGGGACGTGTCTGGGTGATGACTGGAGAGGTGACTGCTGGGAATGGGACATTATACAGTAACACCAGGGAATGTGTCTGGGTGATGACTGGAGAGGTGACTGCTGGGAATGGGACATTATACAGTAACACCAGGGGATGTGTCCGGGTGGTGACTGGAGAGGTGACTGCTGGGAATGGGGCATTATACAGTAACACCGGGGGATGTGTCTGGGTGATGACTGGAGAGGTGACTGCTGGGAATGGGGCATTATACAGTAACACCAGGGGATGTATCTGGGTGATGACTGGAGAGGTGACTGCTGGGAATGGGACATTATACAGTAACACCGGGGGACGTGTCTGGGTGATTGGAGAGGTGACTGCTGAGAATGGGGCATTATACAGTAACACCAGGAGACGTGTCTGGGTGATGACTGGAGAGGTGACTGCTGGGAATGGGACATTATACAGTAACACCAGGGGACGTGTCTGGGTGATGACTGGAGAGGTGACTGCTGGGAATGGGACATTATACAGTAACACCAGGGAATGTGTCTGGGTGATGACTGGAGAGGTGACTGCTGGGAATGGGACATTATACAGTAACACCAGGTGATGTGTCTGGGTGATGACAGGAGAGGTGACTGCTGGGAATAGGGCATTATACAGTAACACCAGGGGACGTGTCTAGGTGATGACTGGAGAGGTGACTGCTGGGAATGGGGCATTATACAGTAACACCAGGGAATGTGTCTGTGTGATGACTGGAGAGGTGACTGCTGGGAATGGGACATTATACAGTAACACCAGGTGATGTGTCTGGGTGATGACAGGAGAGGTGACTGCTGGGAATGGGGCATTATACAATAACACCAGGGAATGTGTCTGGGTGATGACCGGAGAGGTGACTGCTGGGAATGGGACATTATACAGTAACACCAGGGGATGTGTCTGGGTGATGACTGGAGAGATGACTGCTGGGAATGCGGCATTATACAGTAACACCGGGGGATGTGTCTGGGTGATGACTGGAGAGGTGACTGCTGGGAATGGGACATTATACAGTAACACCAGGGGACGTGTCTGGGTGATGACTGGAGAGGTGACTGCTGGGAATGGGGCATTATACAGTAACACCAGGGGATGTGTCTGGGTGATGACTGTATCATTGTGTGTGTCAGGTTCCTATAAGGTGTCAGGATGTCACTGTCTATGTCTCCATGCAGGAGGAGGAGTATATAGAGGAACACAGGGGTCTGTACAAGGACATGATGATGGAGAATCACCGGCCTCTCACATCACTGGGTAATAGGAGACTATCATGTATTGTACAGGGCAGAGCAGGTATGGGGATACCGAGGCCCAGCCACGAGGCAAATGGCCACCGCGGCACTGAAAGGGTTAACCCCTAGTGCCCGGCGCCATTTTGCAAGGACAATGGGCGCTTGGCGCCACATTTGAAATATGTTGGGCGCTAGGCGCCGTGTTTTATTAATGTTAAAAAAACCCTGTATTTTTTAATGTGCCGTGGTCCCGGACCCCTCCGGAGACCACGGCAGGAAGGACAGCCCCCGGCGCGCTCAGCAGTGTGTGCGCGCCGGGGGAGAGAGGGAGCCGCTGACCGCCGGAGGCCGGGAGCTCCGCTCCCGGCAGCGGTCAGTGTAGCCCCGGGCGCACTCGAGTGTGCACGCCGGGGAGAAGGGTGAGCGCTGCGGCTGGGAGCTCGGCTCCCGCTGCAGTGCTCTCTGTGAGAGCCGCCGCTGGGGGCCGGGAGCTCTGCTCCCGGCGCCTCAGCCCAGCACGGGTGGCCAGCCGCAGCAGCCGGGACGGACGTCCCGGGCTGCTAGCCGGCGAGGGGGGTGCGCCGCAGACCGGCTCCCCGCCGGACGCTGCGGCGAGGCCACAAGTCAGCGCCGCTCAGGGGGGACCGGGCTAGCCGGCTCCCTAGCGGCGGGGGTGTAATTAGGATGCTGAGCGCTGGGGGGCGGCCGGGACAAGTGTCCCGGGCCGCCGGGCTTCGGTACAGGGGGTGCGCCGCTGCGTGCGGCGAGGCCACGGAGTTAGTGCCACACTGGGGGGACAGGGAGAGCCAGCTCCCTGGAACCCCAGAGGCAGGAAGGCAGGCTGGAGGATGGGGGAAGCCAGCCCCATACCTCCAGCACTGAGAGAGAGCCCTAGCAGCCAGGCTGCAGGGCTAGGGAAGCCCAGCGCTGAGCGCTGGGCACAGTAGTTACAGAACAGGACATTGTGTAAAACATGCAGTGCCTAGGTATGTGGAGCCTGTGCAGGCTCAGAGTGTATTTAAATGTATAAACATGTACAGTGTGATTTAAATGTAATGTATTTAAAGATAAATTGCACTTACTTGATTGTGTGTCCCAGGAGGGGGGAATCCATGGCTGTGCGGGCTGATGGATTCTCCCAGACCTTTTCCCCAAAAAACGGAATGCTTTCCCATCCAGCCTCACCTTTCCAAGGGGCACAGGGAGAAAGAGAAGCAGCTCAGCTAGGAAACAGGCTGAGTGGTTTCTTGGAGCTCAAAGGGGGGGTATAGCCCTCTCTGCTTGCACAGAGAAAGCTAAAGAAAAAGAAGACTTTATCTTTTTCTGGGGCACGCTTTCTATATATTGTGTTAAGATTAAAATCAATTCTTTATTAATTCTGTATTAAAAATTCTAGGCTTGTTCATCAATAAATAATATAGGGCATGTAATTTGCCGATTATACAGCGATAATCTCTATATGTTCGCACCCGGGTATCCCATTTATTTAGGTTATATCTACAAATAGGTGTACCTTAGGGATATGATCACTTTATCTCCTTCACCGAGATTTAAGAAAATCAAAAGTTCCTGGAGTTTGTATGTACTCCTGTTTGTGCAATTAGGGAAGATTTTCAAAAGAACAAAAAACAAAAAAGTAAAAAAAGTATGTTTGTATTTTTTGTTGGAGTTTGTATGTACTCCTTTTATTATGTTCTGTTCAAAAGAAAAATTAAAAATTGAAAAAAGAATAGAACAGATAGTATATTTGTCCCCTCGGAGTTATATATGTGAGCGGAACACCTATTATATGGCTTATGCACATGAATCTGACCACCACCACCACTGTATACTTTGTTTATGTCAAACGCTTGTATCTATTCCCTTGATTCTATCTTACTATTATTCCACACCACTGCACCAC
The DNA here is from genome assembly GCF_028390025.1 of Pseudophryne corroboree. Classification (NCBI taxonomy): domain Eukaryota; kingdom Metazoa; phylum Chordata; class Amphibia; order Anura; family Myobatrachidae; genus Pseudophryne; species Pseudophryne corroboree. The sequence continues at coordinate 33,489 of NW_026967707.1, forward strand.
TGGATCTTAATGAGAAATAACAAACAGTAGTATCTACAGGGTATATCAGTTGGAAAATAGTTATAGGAAACTTTAGTATCCGCTGGATCACATTGCATATACACTGATTGTTATAATATACATATAAAAAAATTATTTATTTTTTTTCTCCCTGGGCACAGTAGTTACAGAACAGGACATTGTGTAAAACATGCAGTGCCTAGGTATGTGGAGCCTGTGCAGGCTCAGAGTGTATTTAAATGTATAAACATGTACAGTGTGATTTAAATGTAATGTATTTAAAGATAAATTGCACTTACTTGATTGTGTGTCCCAGGAGGGGGGAATCCATGGCTGTGCAGGCTGATGGATTCTCCAAGACCTTTTCCCCAAAAAACGTAATGCTTTCCCATCCAGCCTCACCTTTCCAAGGGGCACAGGGAGAAAGAGAAGCAGCTCAGCTAGGAAACAGGCTGAGTGGTTTCTTGGAGCTCCATGGAGATCACCCGTAGTGCCAAGAAACCTGGACCGGGGAGCCAGGCTGCCCAGCTCTGGAGCCCAAATCCAGGCTGCAAGCAGTGAGAGGGGTCCCGGGCAGGTTTCTGGAAGTCAGATTTAGGAGGGAAAACTTCACCCCAGCCAGACTGAACGGCACCGTGGGAGTATCCTGAATCTCCAAGATGGGAGAGTCAAAGGAGACCGACCACTCCCCACTGTCCATAGGGAACAATGTAAAGCTGTGCATGAGACCAGAGCATGCACAGCTCATGGGTAAACATTGATTGGTTGATGGTTGTGCACCACAGGGCGGGCTTACCCCCTGTGGTAAGGGGTCTTGGAGAGGGATAAAAGAAGGGCAGTTGGCCCATAGGAGTGTGTATTGTAACATCTTCTTCTGCTGAAAACATCTGATTGTATGCTGTTGCCCCTAGCAATAGGGAGGAGCCTTTTTAAAGGTTATTTGAGCAATAAACATCTTTGCCTCAAGAAGACTGCTTCATCTTGTGACCTACAGGGTTAGGCCAAACCTAGCCCCGTTCTCCGGCTGTCCAGGGAAGCACCTGACGTCTCCAAGCTCCGCCTTCCGCCAGCTACCGGTAGAGGCCTAGCAAGTGGCTAGTGGGGATTCGTCAACACTACACAGGTGTGGTAAGGCAGTGCGTCGGCACATACAGAGCAGAACCGTGGTTCCAAACGCCACGGCAGGTTAGGAGTTTGGTGGTGGCAGCGAGAACCCGTCCACAGCGCAGTGGGTGGAGTCAGTAGCAGGCGGTTACTGACGGTAAGCGGGAATCCCCTATGTGGTCAGGCCTCGTGCGGCTTGACCTTCCATTCTGTGCGCAGTCGACGGGACGCGGCAAGCGGCGATTGCTTCCGTACGGTACCGTCCTGTCACAGAAATTGGTGGCATAGTGGTGGGATAATCCCAGGCGGCTTTTCATCACCCGATTGGAGAAGCCGAGTTACTCAGGAGAGGAGTAACTGCAGCGCAGGAGAACGCACAAGATGGCGGAATTCAGCGGAATGTCCAAGGAGGATCTGGAGATCGTATACCAGGGGAAGGGTGTGGAAATACCTTTCAACGCGTCCAGGAGCGTCATGCAGGTGGCGCTCAAGAGCTGGGAAGAGTCTCATCGGGTAGAGGTGGAAAACACTAACGACGTCAGCATCACAGAGGACGACCCAACAGTGGCCCTTCGTACAGAACCGGTGAGATCCACAAGCCCCGCCCTCTCTCACAACAGCCATGTTTCCCAGCAATCCCTAGCAGGGCCAGGATCCCAACGTCCCAGGGGGGGCGACCCGGATACCCTAGCAGATCGGCTAGCGGAATTGGGGGAAAGGGCAACGGAGCAAGAACGCATGCTTGTCATTCGGATGTGGCATGCGGAGCGGGCATCACAAGCCGTGGTACCCCGGGAGCCGTTGTCAGCTGTTGTACACAGATCAGGACGTATACAGTTTGCCAAGTTTGCAGACAGTGATGGGGACATTGATGGACATTTGCAAGTCTTTGAGAGGACTTGTAAACTACATGATCTACCCAAGTCAGAGTGGGTGAGACACCTTGTGCCCACTCTGCATGGAGAGGCCTTGGAGGCCTATCGAGGAGTGGCCGCGGAGGACTGTGGGAACTACGACGAAGTCAAGAAGGCCCTCCTCCAGCGATTCTTCATCACTCCCGAGTCTTACAGGAAGAAATTCAGAGACTTGCCCAAGAATCCTAGCAGCACCCATGAGCAGTTCGCCACCCAGCTGCGGCAGTACGTGGTGAAGTGGGTGAAGGATTCGGAAGCCACTACGTGGGACGCACTGATCGACCTGATCTGCAGGGAGCAGTTCTACCGCAGGTGCGCCCCAGAAGTGAAGGAGTGGGTGCTAGATCGGGAGCCACCCAGCTTGAAGATGACTGCCCAGTTAGCAGACAATTCGGCCGCAGGGGCAGAAGCGCCCAACCAGCAGCCAGCCCCAAAAGACTGTACCACCAGGGGGACACCCCTCTTCAGCTCATCGCCCCCCAAAGCAAGCATCTTCCAACCCGGGTACTTTTGGCCAGCAACCGCCCCGCAGTGCCCCTGCCAGTAATCAGAGGCCATCGGAGCCACGCCTGGACAAAAAATGCTATGGCTGTGGGAAGATCGGACATCTGAGGATGAACTGTCCTACATCCCAAGCACCCCAGACTCGTGCTCCAAATCCGAGTGCTGGAGCCCGGATTGCTTGCTTAACCCGTGAAGATGAGCTTCCAGAGACTGTACCCCCTCCAGTCAGTCCGATGGAGTGTGGCAAGAAACAGGTGGACTCCACGGAAAGAGTCACCTGTATGGCTAAGAAGCCCCCACCCAATATGTGGCGGCACCTGCAGCCGGTCCAAGTGGGATCCCTGCAGGGCGAAGGCTTAAGAGACTCTGGGGCCTCCATAACCGTTGTAAGCCCCCACCTGGTCGACCCTGCTGCCGTACTGCAGGGTTGCACTGCAAAAGTTACAGTGGCCGATGGGCTAGAGCGAGAAGTGCCCATGGCCAGAGTCTACCTCGACTGGGGAGCTGGACAAGAGCTAAGAGATGTTGCCGTAATGGATGGCCTCCCAACTGATGTCGTCTTGGGGAATGATCTCGGTGGAGGAATCGTTACTGCCTTCGCGAACGCCATCACCCGGAGTCAAGCGGCCAGACTACAGTCTTCATCGTCTCTGCCAGCACCGCCCAGCCCAGAGGAAAAGACCACAGCGGCTGAACAACCGCCAACCACAGCGTCAGCCATCCCAGAGGAAAAGACCACAGCGGCAAGATCAGCACATCTGCTCCTTGCCTCTGGTGGGCCTACGTCCCCTAGCAACGCAGAGGATGTCGGTTCCAGTTTGTTGAATCCTGTGGGGTGCCCAGTGATGCTCCTGTCCCTAGTAGTTTGCCAACTCCGGCGGTGAGTATGAGTGACTACCCCGACCCTACCATGACTGACCCCAACTTGACTTACCCCAATATCCCCCTGTAGAGTGTCCAAACTTAGGAGAAAGTGAGGGCCGCAGGCAGGAGTTTAGGGAAGCTCAGCTTTCTGACCCATCCCTGGAAGGTATGAGGCGCCAAGCTGGCCACGGCCTCGCTGGGATGGGGGCAGGGAGTGTGACCTGGTGGAAACGGTTACTGTACCGGGTAGCCAAGGTAGAAGGGGATAGGCCAGTGCGGGAGCAAGTTCAACTGGTGGTTCCCAGGAGCTTTCAGGAGCAACTGATGTCAGTTGCCCACGAAATTCCTTTGGCGGGACACCAGGGGAGGGACCGAACACTGAGGCGCCTGACGCAGAACTTTTTTTGGCCCGGAGTGTCGGATGACGTCCGGACCTACTGTAAGTCCTGTGATGTGTGCCAACGGCTGGGACGCCCCAGTGCTCGGGCTCCCCTGAGGTCTTTGCCAATAGTCGGGGAACCTTTCCAACGAGTGGCCGTGGACATAGTCGGTCCCCTACCTGTGCCCAGTAGATCGGGGAAGAGATACATCCTCACCGTGGTGGATTATGCTACCCGGTATCCAGAGGCTGTGGCTCTGTCCGCCATCACTGCGGAAAAGGTAGCGGACGCTCTGCTAGGCATATTTAGTAGAGTAGGGTTCCCCAGTGAGATCCTAACCGATCAAGGGACGCAGTTCATGAGTGATCTGGTCCAGTGCCTCTGGGCGAAGTGCGGAGTGCGCCAACTCCGCACTGCCCCCTATCATCCCCAGACTAACGGACTTTGCGAGAGATTCAATGGCACTCTGAAGCAGATGCTACGGGCATTTGTGACTTCGGAGGGAGGAGACTGGGAGCGATACCTGCCGCACCTCCTGTTTGCATATCGGGAAGTGCCCCAGGAGTCAACCGGATTCTCGCCCTTCGAGTTACTATATGGCCGCAGAGTCCGTGGACCTCTTGACCTGTTCCGGGAGTCTTGGGAGGGGGAGCTGATCCACCAGGATGAGTCCATGGTGGAGTATGTGTTGAAGCTCAGAGATCGGTTAGAGAATCTCATGGGACTAGCGCAAGCGAATCTTGCGGAAGCACAGACCAAGCAGAAGACTTGGTATGACCAGGGCGCGCGTGCTCGGGTCTTTGGAGTAGGGCAGAAGGTGCTGGTTCTGGTGCCCACACGTCAGAACAAGCTCCAGGCTGCCTGGGCGGGACCGTACATGGTCGCAAAACGCCTAAGCGACATCACCTACGTGGTGTCATTTGACAGCGATGGTAGGAGACAGCGTACCTACCATATAAACATGTTGAAGGCATACCACGAGCGTGTGGAGTCGGTAGCCGCTGTGTGCTGCCTGCCGCCTGCCGATGGAGGAATCAGGAAAAGATCCCATTCCTGACCTCCTCGCGGATGCCAAGGGTGAGGGTGGGGTAGAGGAAGTTAGCTGGAGCAGTGAGCTTGGTAACCACAAGAGGGAGCAGCTGGAGTCAGTGCTGCAGTCCTTTGAGGCCCAGTTCAGCAGGAAGCCCGGCCTGACTTCCCTACGTGCCCATCATGTAGACACTGGTGAGCATAGGCCGATTCGGCAACCCGCGTATCGGGTCTCACCAGAAGCGCAGGCGAGTATCTACCAAGAGGTGCAGGAGATGTTAGCGCTAGGCGTAATCACGCGCTCCAACAGTCCCTGGGCCGCCTCCGTTGTACTGGTTCCCAAGAAGGACCGGACAACCAGGTTCTGCGTAGACTACCGCCGGTTGAACGAAGTAACCAAATCAGACGCCAATCCCCTACCCCGCATTGACGCACTGTTAGACGAGCTGGCTGGGGCGAAGTACATCTCTACGTTCGACCTGAGCAAGGGGTATTGGCAGATACCAATGACTCCCGAGGCTCAGGAACGGTCCGCCTTCATCACCTCCTTTGGCTTGTTTGAGTTCAAAACCATGCCATTTGGGATGAAGAATGCGCCGGCCACCTTCCAGAGTGTGGTCGATGACCTGCTGAAGGGGTTCCGAGAGTTCGCCCAGGCCTACTTGGATGACATTGCTGTCTTCAGCCGAACCTGGGAAGAGCACCTGGGGCATGTGGGGTTGGTGTTAGAGAGGATTCGGTGGGCAGGTCTGACCATCAGGGCAGACAAGTGCCAAATGGGGATGACAGAGGTACAGTACCTGGGGCACCGTGTGGGGGGAGGTAAGGTGAAGCCTGAACCAGCGAAGGTGGAGGCGATCCGCGACTGGCCCCGGCCCACAACCCAGAGACAGGTCCTGGCTTTCTTAGGGATCGCAGGGTACTACAGACGTTTTGTCCCCGACTTTAGTTCCGTGGCCAAACCCCTGACTGATCTGACGAAGAAGAAACTCCCCAAGATAGTTGACTGGACGACCGCATGTGAGTTGGCATTCCAGTCGTTGAAAACCGCTCTAGTACAAGCCCCAGTGCTGATGGCGCCGGACTATAGTAAAAACTTTGTTGTACAGACTGATGTGTCACAGTACGGACTCGGGGCAGTACTGAGCCAGGAGGGGCCGGATGGACAGGAGCACCCTGTGGCCTATTTGAGCAGAAAGCTGCTCCCGCGGGAGGTGGGGTATGCCACAATTGAAAAGGAGTGTTTGGCTATTGTTTGGGCTGTGAAGAAGCTTCAGCCCTATTTGTATGGCCGCCATTTTACGGTGGTAACGGACCACAATCCATTACGGTGGCTCCAGCACACCTCGGGGGAAAACGGCAGACTGTTGCGGTGGAGCCTTGCTCTTCAGATTTATGACTTCCATATTACCCACAAGCAAGGCAAGGCTCATAGCAATGCAGATGGACTGTCACGTCAGGAGGAGCCTGAACCCCCAAAGAACTCCCGGTAGCCTCATTAAGGACTGCGGGATCAGGGACCAAATCGTTGGGACATGGGTCCCTGGTTGACCCGCTTGAATGGGGGGGGAGGAGTGTGGCCGGAGAGGCCCAGCCACGAGGCAAATGGCCGCCGCGGCACTGAAAGGGTTAACCCCTAGTGCCCGGCGCCATTTGCAAGGACAATGGGCGCTTGGCGCCAGATTTGAAATATGTTGGGCGCTAGGCGCCGTGTTTTATTAATGTTAAAAAAACCTGTATTTTTGAATGTGCCACAAGTCAGCGCCGCTCAGGGGGGACCGTGCTAGCCGGCTCCCTAGCGGCGGGGGTGTAATTAGGATGCTGAGCGCTGGGGACCGGGAGCTACGCTCCCGGCGCCTCAGCGCTGAAACAAGCCAGGGTCACGGCGGCCGGGACAAGTGTCCCGGGCCGCCGGGCTTCGGTACAGGGGGGTGCGCCGCTGCGTGCGGCGAGGCCACGGAGTTAGTGCCACACAGGGGGGACAGGGAGAGCCAGCTCCCTGGAACCCCAGAGGCAGGAAGGCAGGCTGGAGGATGGGGGAAGCCAGCCCCATACCTCCAGCACTGAGAGAAAGCCCTAGCAGCCAGGCTGCAGGGCTAGGGAAGCCCAGCGCTGAGCGCTGGGCACAGTAGTTACAGAACAGGACATTGTGTAAAACATGCAGTGCCTAGGTATGTGGAGCCTGTGCAGGCTCAGAGTGTATTTAAATGTATAAACATGTACAGTGTGATTTAAATGTAATGTATTTAAAGATAAATTGCACTTACTTGATTGTGTGTCCCAGGAGGGGGGAATCCATGGCTGTGCAGGCTGATGGATTCTCCAAGACCTTTTCCCCAAAAAACGTAATGCTTTCCCATCCAGCCTCACCTTTCCAAGGGGCACAAGGAGAAAGAGAAGCAGCTCAGCTAGGAAACAGGCTGAGTGGTTTCTTGGAGCTCCATGGAGATCACCCGTAGTGCCAAGAAACCTGGACCGGGGAGCCAGGCTGCCCAGCTCTGGAGCCCAAATCCAGGCTGCAAGCAGTGAGAGGGGCCCCGGGCAGGTTTCTGGAAGTCAGATTTAGGAGGGAAAACTTCCCCCAAGCCAGACTGAACGGCACCGTGGGAGTATCCTGAATCTCCAAGATGGGAGAGTCAAAGGAGACCGACCACTCCCCACTGTCCATAGGGAACAATGTAAAGCTGTGCATGAGACCAGAGCATGCACAGCTCATGGGTAAACATTGATTGGTTGTGCACCACAGGGCGGGCTTACCCCCTGTGGTAAGGGGTCTTGGAGAGGGATAAAAGAAGGGCAGTTGGCCCATAGGAGTGTGTATTGTAACATCTTCTTCTGTTGAAAACATCTGATTGTATGCTGTTGCCCCTAGCAATAGGGAGGAGCCTTTTTAAAGGTTATTTGAGCAATAAGCATCTTTGCCTCAAGAAGACTGCTTCATCTTGTGACCTACAGGGTTAGGCCAAACCTAGCCCCGTTTTCCGGCTGTCCAGGGAAGCACCTGACGTCTCCAAGCTCCGCCTTCCGCCAGCTACCGGTAGAGGCCTAGCAAGTGGCTAGTGGGGATTCGTCAACACTACACAGGTGTGGTAAGGCAGTGCGTCGGCACATACAGAGCAGAACCGTGGTTCCAAACGCCACGGCAGGTTAGGAGTTTGGTGGTGGCAGCGAGAACCCGCCCACAGCGCAGTGGGTGGAGTCAGTAGCAGGCGGTTACTGACGCTAAGCGGGAATCCCCTATGTGGTCAGGCCTCGTGCGGCTTGACCTTCCATTCTGTGCGCAGTTGACGGGACGCGGCAAGCGGCGAGTGCTTCCGTACGGTACCGTCCTGTCACACCTATATACACACATCATCTGATAATCACATATATACACTGTACTCAGTCACTGTGTGTCTCCTACAGATGGGCCCAGTAACAGAGATACCCCAGAGAGATGTCCCTGTCCTCTGTATTCCCAAGATTGTACAGAGGAGAATCACAGGATCCCACAGGAGGATCAGGTAGGTGGGATTTAGGGTCTCACCCAAATTGACTGTCACTATATAATGTGTAGAGCAGCTGTGTGTGTCATTATATTTGTGTTGTTTAATCTATTACTGAAATCAACTATTTTACAATCTGTTATTAATGGTTTACATAGGGTGAAGCCCAATTAAATAATATTAAAGTCAAAGATACAGAGGGAGAAGAGACGTATATGACTGATATAAAGGCAGAAGATACAGAGGGAGAAGAAGAGACGTATGTGACTGATATAAAGGCAGAAGATATAGAGGGAGAAAAAGAGACGTATGTGACTGATATAAAGGCAGAAGATATAGAAGGAGAAGAAGAGACGTATGTGACTGATACGAAGGCAGAAGATATAGAGGGAGAAGAAGAGACGTATGTGACTGATATAAAGGCAGAAGATATAGAGGGAGAAGAAGAGACGTATGTGACTGATATAAAGGCAGAAGATATAGAGGGAGAAGAAGAGACGTATGTGACTGATATGGAGGGAGAAGAAGAGACATATGTGACTGATATAAAGGCAGAAGATGCAGAGGGAGAAGAAGAGACATATGTGAGGGGTGATCAGCAGTGTAAGGAAGAGGAGATCCCTACAGATATCAGCACAGGTGAGTAGTAAACAATTATTACAGAAAAGAGTCACATATTCTCCTTGCTCAGTCACTGCAACAATCTCTTATCCTAAACCCTCCTCTGTCAGTACAGACTAATAAGGAATATGTATTTTCCCAGTGTGGAGTCAAGAGCCATCAGTCCCTATTATACTCCTGCTCTCCCCCTCACATCATGTCACTGTGTGTTACCAGCCCAGAGATCTGACCAGTCTTCTCCCCACACTCTCTGGTGTATCTCATACATCAGGAGCCATCAACCCCTATTATACTCCTGCTCTCCCCCTCACATCATGTCACTGTGTGGTACCAGCCCAGAGATCTGACCAGTCTCCTCCCCACACTCTCTGGTGTATCTCATACATCAGGAGACATCAGCCCCTATTATACTCCTGCTCCCCCCTCACATCATGTCACTGTGTGTTACCAGCCCAGAGATCTGACCAGTCTCCTCCCCACACTCTCTGGTGTATCTCGTACATCAGGAGCCATCAGCCCCTATTATACTCCTGCTCTCCCCCTCACATCATGTCACTGTGTGTTACCAGCCCAGAGATCTGACCAGTCTCCTCCCCACACTCTCTGGTGTATCTCGTACATCAGAGTCATCAGCCCCTATTATACTCCTGCTCTCACATCATGTCACTGTGTGTTACCAGCCCAGAGATCTGACCAGTCTCCTCCCCACACTCTCTGTTGTATCTCATACATCAGGAGCCATCAGCCCCTATTCTACTCCTGCTCTCCCCCTCACATCATGTCACTATTTGTTACCAGCCCAGAGATCTGACCACTCTCCTCCCCACACTCTCTGGTGTATCTCATACATCAGGAGCCATCAGCCCCTATTATAATACTGCTCCCCTCTCACATCATGTCACTGTGTGTTACCAGCAGCCATATTGTGTGCTAGCAGTACCTCTGCCTATGGTATTACATGCCCTGAGAGTGTCACTATTAGCACATGCTGTTCTATATATAAACCACTCCTTATTTCTGGCATGGTGCGGCTGCTTGCTGGGGCACAGGCTCGGGGTTCCTCATGCCACGTGACACAATGCTTAGGAAATATCTGGTGCAGCCCCTGTCATGTATCCACATGCTCCTGTAACAGCCGGCCTCAGGGAATTGGCTAATGACTGGCTCCTGTTACTGAGTTGGCAGCATCTGAGTCTTGCTACCGTCACCTTAGGTATATAATACATTTATTGAGCTTGTGTATGGGAACCAGCATTCAGAGTCCTGCACATTCCCTGCTGATTACCTGTCCCCTGGCACTTGGATGACGGCCTTCTCTGGCTTCTGATCCATGGCCTTAAGGGCACACCAATGGTTCCTAATGGAAGTATCTTCAGGAGCGGTCACGTCTAAGGAGGAGGACAGGGCCTCTTGCAAAATTCTGGTGCCTACAGCATCCATTAATATATAATCCTGCAATCTCCAAGGTGGTAAAGGAGGAGTAGCGGGAAAAGGCGACCAGGACCCTATCAGAGGGGTGTGATCAGACCATGAAATTACTGTCGGTAGAAAAATTCAAGTCACCAGGTTCTGGGATACAATATGATAAATACGGAGACTGACACAGGACATTTCATAAAGGAGAAGCATTTATTTCTCTAAGTTACAACAATGAGAACCTGCAAATAACAAGTTATACTCAGTTACAGTAATAGGAAGAACAAATTAGAATACTCCGCTCCTATCTCAGATATTTCATGATCTGTCCCAGATGATGGTCATCGATTACGTATTTTAAACAATATAGTTCAGTCGCCCTCAGGGTCCCTCTTTAATAACTCTGTCTGAATGTATTAAACTGAGGTGGGTTTATAGAAGTCTATATCCGCTGCAGACAGACCTAGCTTCAATCAGAACTGACCTGCTATGTGTAAGTCTCTAAGCTTTATACCCTGCAAAGATACGCTAACATTGTCTTACCAGATATTACATTCAGAGTCGACACCGGAATGGATGGCTTATTTAGGGAATTACGTGATAATGTCAACACGCTGCAAGGTCGGTTGACGACATGAGACGGCCGGCAAACCAATTAGTACCTGTCCAGGCGTCTCAAACACCGTTACCTCAGTCGGTTGACACAGACACGGACACTGACTCCAGTGTCGACGGTGAAGAAACAAACGTATTTTCCATTAGGGCCACACGTTACATGTTAAGGGCAATGAAGGAGGTGTTACATATTTCTGATACTACAAGTACCACAAAAAAGGGTATTATGTGGGGTGTGAAAAAAACTACCTGTAGTTTTTCCTGAATCAGATAAATTAAATGAAGTGTGCGATGTTGCGTGGGTTTCCCCCGATAGAAAATTATTGGCGGTATACCCTTTCCCGCCAGAAGTTAGGGCACGTTGGGAAACACCCCCTAGGGTGGATAAGGCGCTCACACGCTTATCAAAACAAGTGGCGTTACCGTCTCCAGATACGGCCACCCTCAAGGAGCCAGCTGATAGGAGGCTGGAAAATATCCTAAAAAGTATATACACACATACTGGTGTTATACTGCGACCAGCGATCGCCTCAGCCTGGATGTGCAGCGCTGGGGTGGCTTGGTCGGATTCCCTGACTGAAAATATTGATACCCTTGACAGGGACAGTATTTTATTGACTATAGAGCATTTAAAGGATGCATTTCTATATATGCGAGATGCACAGAGGGATATTTGCACTCTGGCATCAAGAGTAAGTGCGATGTCCATGTCTGCCAGAAGATGTTTATGGACACGACAGTGGTCAGGTGATGCAGATTCCAAACGGCACATGAAAGTATTGCCGTATAAAGGGGAGGAGTTATTTGGGGTCGGTCCATCGGACATGGTGGCCACGGCAACAGCTGGAAAATCCACCTTTTTTACCCCAAGTCACATCTCAGCAGAAAAAGACACCGTCTTTTCAGCCTCAGTCCTTTCGTCCCCATAAGGGCAAGCGGGCAAAAGGCCAGTCATATCTGCCCAGGGGTAGAGGAAAGGGAAAAAGACTGCAGCAGGCAGCCCCTTCCCAGGAACAGAAGCCCTCCACCGCTTCTGCCAAGTCCTCAGCATGACGCTGGGGCCGTACAAGCGGACTCAGGTGCGGTGGGGGGTCGTCTCAAGAGTTTCAGCGCGCAGTGGGCTCACTCGCAAGTGGACCCCTGGATCCTACAAGTAGTATCCCAGGGGTACAGATTGGAAATTCGAGACGTCTCCCCCTCGCAGGTTCCTGAAGTCTGCTTTACCAACGTCTCCCTCCGACAGGGAGGCAGTATTGGAAACAATTCACAAGCTGTATTCCCAGCAGGTGATAATCAAAGTACCCCTCCTACAACAAGGAAAGGGGTATTATTCCACACTATTTGTGGTACTGAAGCCAGACGGCTCGGTGAGACCTATTCTAAATCTTTGAACACTTACATACAAAGGTTCAAATCAAGAGGGAGTCACTCAGAGCAGTGATAGCGAACCAGGAAGAAGGGGACTATATGGTGTCCCTGGACATCAAGGATGCTTACCTCCATGTCCAAATTTGCCCTTCCCACCAAGGGTACCTCAGGTTCGTGGTACAGAACTGTCACTATCAGTTTCAGACGCTGCCGTTTGGATTGTCCACGGCACCCCGGGTCTTTACCAAGGTAATGGCCGAAATGATGATTCTTCTTCAAAGAAAAGGCGTCTTAATTATCCCTTACTTGGACGATCTCCTGATAAGGGCAAGGTCCAGAGAACAGTTGGAGGTCGGAGTAGCACTATCTCAAGTAGTTCTACGACAGCACGGGTGGATTCTAAATATTTCAAAATCGCAGCTGATTCCGACGACACGTCTGCTGTTCCTAGGGATGATTCTGGACACAGTCCAGAAAAAGGTGTTTCTCCCGGAGGAGAAAGCCAGGGAGTTATCCGAGCTAGTTAGGAACCTCCTAGAACCAGGCCAAGTGTCAGTGCATCAATGCACAAGAGTCCTGGGAAAAATGGTGGCTTCTTACGAAGCGATTCCATTAGGCAGATTTCACGCAAGAATTTTTCAGTGGGATCTGCTGGACGAATGGTCCGGATCGCATCTTCAGATGCATCAGCGGATAACCCTGTCTCCAAGGACAAGGGTGTCTCTTCTGTGGTGGCTGCAGAGTGCTCATCTACTAGAGGGCAGCAGATTCGGCATTCAGGACTGGGTCCTGGTGACCACGGATGCCAGCCTGAGAGGCTGGGCAGCAGTCACACAGGGAAGAAATTTCCAGGGAGTGTGGTCAAGTCTGGAGACTTCTCTCCACATAAATATACTGGAGCTAAGGGCAATTTACAATGCTCTGAGCCTAGGAAGACCTCTGCTTCAAAGTCAACCGGTGCTGATCCAGTCGGACAACATCACGGCAGTCGCCCACGTAAACAGACAGGGTGGCACAAGAAGCAGGAGGGCAATGGCAGCAAGGATTCTTCGCTGGGCGAAAAATCATGTGATAACACTGTCAGCGGTGTTCATTCCGGGAGTGGACAACTGGGAAGCAGACTTCCTCAGCAGGCACGACCTCCACCCGGGAGAGTGGGGACTTCATCTGGAAGTCTTCCACATGATTGTGAACCGTTGGGAAAGACCAAAGGTGGACATGATGGCGTCCCGTCTGAACAAAAAACTGGACAGGTATTACGCCAGGTCAAGAGACCCTCAGGCAATAGCTGGGACGCTCTGGTAACACCGTGGGTGTACCAGTCGGTGTATGTGTTCCCTCCTCTGTCTCTCATACCCAAGGTACTGAGAATTATAAGACGGAGAGGAGTAAGAACTATACTCGTGGCTCCGGATTGGCCAAGAAGGACTTGGTACCCGGAACTTCAAGAGATACTAAGAAGGGACTTGCTTCAGCAAGGATCATGTCTGTTCCAAGACTTACCGCAGCTGCATTTGACGGCATGGCGGTTGAACGCCGGATCCTAAGGGAAAAAAGGCATTCCGGAAGAGGTCATCCCTACCCTGGTCAGAGCCAGGAAGGAGGTGACCGCACAACATTATCACCGCATTTGGCGAAAATATGTTGCATGGTGTGAGGCCAGGAAGGCCCCCATGGAGGAATTTCAACTCGGTCGATTCCTGCATTTCCTGCAAACAGGAGTGTCTATGGGCCTCAAATTGGGGTCCATTAAGGTTCAAATTTCGGCCCTGTCGATTTTCTTCCAGAAAGAATTGGCTTCAGTTCCTGAAGTCCAGAAGTTTGTCAAGGGAGTACTGCATATACAACCCCTTTTTTGTGCCTCCAGTGGCACTGTGGGATCTCAACGTAGTTCTGGGATTCCTCAAATCACATTGGTTTAAACCGCTCAAATCTGTGGATTTGAAATATCTCACATGGAAAGTGACCATGCTGTTGGCCCTGGCCTCGGCCAGGCGAGTGTCAGAATTGGCGGCTTTGTCTCACAAAAGCCCATATCTGATTGTCCATTCGGACAGGGCAGAGCTGCGGACTCGTCCCCAGTTTCTCCCTAAGGTGGTGTCAGCGTTTCACCTGAACCAGCTTATTGTGGTACCTGCGGCTACTAGGGACTTGGAGGACTCCAAGTTGCTAGATGTTGTCAGGGCCCTGAAAATATATGTTTCCAGGACGGCTGGAGTCAGGAAAACTGACTTGCTGTTATCCTGTATGCACCCAACAAACTGGGTGCTCTTGCTTCTAAGCAGACGATTGCTAGTTGGATGTGTAGTACAATTCAGCTTGCACATTCTGTGGCAGGCCTGCCACAGCCAAAATATGTAAATGCCCATTCCACAAGGAAGGTGGGCTCATCTTGGGCGGCTGCCCGAGGGGTCTCGGCTTTACAACTTTGCCGAGCTGCTACTTGGTCAGGGGCAAACACGTTTGCAAAATTCTACAAATTTGATACCCTGGCTGAGGAGGACCTGGAGTTCTCTCATTCGGCGCTGCAGAGTCATCCGCACTCTCCCGCCCGTTTGGGAGCTTTGGTATAATCCCCATGGTCCTTACGGAGTCCCCAGCATCCACTTAGGACGTCAGAGAAAATAAGAATTTACTTACCGATAATTCTATTTCTCGTAGTCCGTAGTGGATGCTGGGCGCCCATCCCAAGTGCGGATTGTCTGCAATACTTGTACATAGTTATTGTTACAAAAATCGGGTTATTATTGTTGTGAGCCATCTTTCCAGAGGCTCCTCTGTTATCATGCTGTTAACTGGGTTCAGATCACAGGTTGTACAGTGTGATTGGTGTGGCTGGTATGAGTCTTACCCGGGATTCAAAATCCTTCCTTATTGTGTACGCTCGTCCGGGCACAGTATCCTAACTGAGGCTTGGAGGAGGGTCATAGGGGGAGGAGCCAGTACACACCACCTGATCCTAAAGCTTTTACTTTTGTGCCCAGTCTCCTGCTGAGCCGCTATTCCCCATGGTCCTTACGGAGTCCCCAGCATCCACTACGGACTACGAGAAATAGAATTATCGGTAAGTAAATTCTTATTTTATCTTATCCTGGACAACTGTCCCCTTTCACCTACTTATGAATACAATACCCCAAACATCTTACTAGACAGTTTCCATCTGAGATGCTGATAATAGGAAGATATATCTATTATAATCAGCCAGCCTAAAATCTGTGTATACTCTTCCCACTCACTATGTCCTTCACACTAGGTCAAAGGACAAATTCAGCTAATAAAGGGAGCATGAGGAAGCTGAGGAACGGGCGGCATTACTGGTCTGTTCATCAGTAGTGGAGGATCTATCAAGATGAGGGTCTGGAGCAAGAGTAACATCTCCCATAAGGAGAAGTGCAATTTCTTGTAGCTTTTGCAAAGAAATATTTAAGAAATCGGGGCTGTCTGGCATTAGGGGCATAGAGAGAAGTGAGGGGGACATATTTATAATGAATCTTCCCAACTAGAATCCAATATCTACCATTGCAATCCACCCACTTGCTGTCCAGGTGAAAGGGGCAGGATCTATTAGAAAGGATGGCTACACCACAGGAGATAGAGCATGCTGGGTAGTTATTGGTAAACTGAGGGGGAGAGTGCAATGGAACATGTGATTCCTGAGTGGCTACCACCGCCACCTTCTGGTTAGTGAAATATTTTATTGCAAGACCTCTTATGAGGAGAATTCAGACCTTTTATATTAAGACTTAAAAATGTCACCATGATGGAGATCAGATCATGGTATGAACCATCTAGGATCATCTGTGTAAAGTCCAATAGAGTCTGTAGGATATGTACACACTTCAAATGATCAAATAACAGAAAAAAATAAAATAGGGAACAAAAATGGGAGACAAACAGAAATAGCGTCCATAAAGGAGCTAGAGATTCCGTCACTAGGGTACCGTGACAGAAAGGTAGAAAAAGGTGGTGGTCGGGCCTAAAAGGAAAACCCACTGACTACCCCAAGTAGCCATACGAGAGTGTAACATCTAGTCATCATAGTAACAATTGTACAAAGAAATATCAAATCTCAATCTATCCAAAGGAGGTAAAGGCCAGGAACATGGCCTGATATCCAATGTAGGTTCTACCAACACCGTTATAAGGGCAACAGGATGTTAGACGGATTAGTCATGCTTTGCCTGAACACCCAAACATTCTAGAAAGGTATAACAAAACGTAAGAGTAGAAAGAATATCAGACCATATACCATATAGCAATTAAATAGCACAGGAAATAGAAACGAACATGTTTTAAACCCATAACAAGAACAAATAAATCTGGCCCAAAAATAGATCCATGCCCAGTAACTTAGTCCCAGTTGTCACATGTTACAGTAGGAAACAAACCCTGAGTGTCTCTAACAGTCTTACTCCTTTAGCATATTACTTCAAGATGGAAGACAACTCCTCCGGGATTGGTTTAGGTAAAGTGTCATGAAGGACTGTCAACAGGAATGTCCCATTTTTTCAGAATAGCAGGGCCATCCTCGGGTGAAGGTATCTCTGTGAAGGCTCCGTTTCGCTTTACAATAAGCTTAGTAGGAAAGCCCCATTTGTATTTGTATTGCACATTTCCTTGGGTGGAATAGATGCCTTATGGCCAGCGTCTCAGGATAAATTTCTGGAAATAGCGCAGAATATCCAGGCACTCAGCTGTGGATGAGGAAGACAGTGGCTCGTAGAATGCGTTCTTTAAGGTGAAAAAGTGGACCCTGAGCAGAGTGTCCCTCAGTGCTTGGATAGGGGTCTGTTTGGACTTTGGGAGTCTATGGATCCTGTCAATAAGAAGGTCCGCGGCAGAAGCCTTCGGTGGAAGTTTCTGAAAAGAGGACCATGGCATAATCATAAAGCTCAGCATTTGTAAGAGAATCCAGAATGCCCATTATTGATATTTTCTCTGACGTCCTAGTGGATGCTGGGGACTCCGTAAGGACCATGGGGAATAGACGGGCTCCGCAGGAGACATGGGCACTTTAAAAAAGAATTTGGATTATGGTGTGCTCTGGCTCCTCCCTCTATGTCCCTCCTCCAGACCTCAGTTTGATACTGTGCCCAGAGGAGCTGGGTGCTGTTCAGTGAGCTCTCCTGAGCTTGCTGTAAGAAAGTATTTTGTTAGGTTTTTTATTTTCAGGGAGCTCTGCTGGCAACAGACTCCCTGCATCGTGGGACTGAGGGGAGAGAAGCAGCCCTACTCTCTGAAGCTAGGTCCTGCTTCTTAGGCTACTGGACACCATTAGCTCCAGAGGGATCGTACACAGAATCTCACCCTCGTCGTCCGATCCCGGAGCCGCGCCGCCGTCCCCCTCACAGAGCCGGAAGACAGAAGCCGGGTGAGCATAAAAAGCAAGAAGACTTTGAAATCGGCGGCAGAAGACTCCAGTCTTCACTGAGGTAGCGCACAGCTCTGCAGCTGTGCGCCATTGCTCCCACACTACACCCACATACTCCGGTCACTGTAGGGTGCAGGGCGCAGGGGGGGGGGGGGGCGCCCTGGGCAGCAATTAGGACCTCTTGGCAAAAGTTTGACATATATACAGTTGGGCTCTGTATATATGTATGAGCCCCCGCCAAAATCTTTTACATTAAAGCGGGACAGAAGCCCGCCGTCGAGGAGGCGGGGCTTCTTCCTCAACACTCACCAGCGCCATGTTTTTTCTCCACAGCACCGCTGAGAGGAAGCTCCCCAGCCTCTCCCCTGCAGTTACACGGTAGAAGAGGGTAAAAAGAGAGGTGGGGGCACATAATTAGGCGCAAAAATCAATATAAACAGCAGCTACTGGGTTAACATTAAGTTACTGTGTTATTCCTGGGTTAATAGCGCTGGGGTGTGTGCTGGCATACTCTCTCTCTGTCTCTCCAAAGGGCCTTATGGGGGAATTGTCTTCAGATGAGCATTCCCTGAGTGTGCGGTGTGTCGGTACGTGTGTGTCGACATGTCTGCGGTAAAAGGCTCCCCTAAGGAGGAGATGGAGCAAATGTGTGTGTGAGGGTGTCTCCGTCGACAACGCTGACACCTGTTTGGATATGTGTAATTAAGTGCTAAGGTGAATTTATTGCACAAAAGATTAGAGAACAGACAGGAAATCTACCCATGTCTGTCCCTATGTCGCAGAGACCTTCAGAGTCTCACAATGATCACTATCCAAAATAATAAATACTGATACCGACACGGAGTTTGACTCCAGTGTCGACTACGATAATGCAAAGTTACAGCCAAAATGGCAAAAAAGGTTTAAGGGGAAGAAAGCTGAGGTAAATTTCCCTCCTCTCAGGATGAAAAAGAGCGGGAATCTCCAGACAAGAAGGTGCAGTTTCCCACAAAGAATTCTCAGGGAGTATGCTTTCCCTACTAGGGCCAGGATACATGATGGGAATCTTCCCCTAGGGTGTCACGTTTGCCCAAAAGGCAGCCCTGACGTAACAGCTATCCTCAGGGATCCTGCAGATAGTGTGCACATTCTGGTACACTACTCAGACCGGCGATTGTGTCGGCATGAATTTATAGCGCTGTTGCAGCGTGGACAGGTACCTTATCAGCAGAAATTGAGACCCAAGTTTGTGTATATATATATATATATATATATATATAGATATATATATGGGTATATATATATATATATATATATATTAAAGATGCTGTCTTAAGAGATATATATATAAAACATGCCCAAAGAGACATGAGTATACTGGGTCCTAGAGACAAAGCTATGTCGATTTCTGCTTGACGTGTCCTGTAGAATATGCAATGGACAGATGATGCCGACTTAAGAGGCATATGGAAGGCTGAGGATTGTGTGGAGAAGGGTTCTCGGACCTGGTCTCCACAGCTATTGCTGGTAATTCTGATGTTTTGCCTTATATCCCTGCACAGCCTAGAAAAGCACGACATTATCAAATGCAGCCTTTCGAACACAAAGAAACAAGAAAGTCTGAGGTGCGTCCTTTCTTGCCAGAGGCAGGGGCAGAGGAAAGAAGCTGCACAACACAGCTAGTTGCAAGGAACAGAAGTCCTCCCTGGCCTCTATAAAATCCACCGCATGTCGCTGGGGTTCCACAGGCGGAGCTAGGCCCGGTGGGGGCACGCCTTCGCAAGTTCAGCCACAAGTGGGTTCGCTCCCTGTTGGATCCCTGGGCAATAGATATTGTGTCTCAGGGATACAAGCTGGACTTTGAGGAGATGCTTCCCACCATGAGAGGGAAATAGTGTTAACTGCAATTCACAAATTGTATCTTCAACAGGTGGTGGTCAAGGTTCCCCTCCTTCAACAAGGAGGGGGTTATTATTCGACCATGTTGTAGTCCCGAAACCGGATGGTTCGGTCGGACCCATATTGAATTTAAAATCCCTGAACATATACCTGAAAAGGTTCAAGTTCGAGATGGAATCGCAAGCCTGAAAGGGGGAGATTTTAGGGTGTCTCTGGACATAAAGGAGGCATACCTTCATGTCCCCATTTATCCACCTCATCAGGTGTACCTCAGAATTGCGGTACGGGATTGTCATTACCAATTTCAGACGTTGCCGTTTGGACTCTCCACGGCCCCCGAGATTATTCACCAAGGTAATGGCGGAAATGATGGTGCTCCGGCGGAAGCAAGGTGTTACTATTATCCCGTGCTTGGACGATCTCCTCATAAAAGCGAGATCAAGAGAGCAGTTGCGGAACAGCGTATCACTTTCTCTGGAAGTGTAACGGCAACATGGCTGGATTCTATATATTCCAAAGTCACAGTTGGTTCTTACAGCTCATCTGCCTCTCCTAGGCATGATCATAGACACAGACCAGGAAAGGGTTTATCTCCCGATAGAGAGAGCTCAGGAGCTCATGACACTGGTCAGGAATCTATTAAAACCAAAACAGGTGTCAGTGCATCACTGCACTCGAGTCCTGGGAAGGATGGTGGCATCATACGAGGCCATTCCCTTCGGCAGGTTCCATGAGAGGACCTTCCAATGGGACTTACTGGACAAGTGGTACAGATCACATCTTCAGATGCATCGGTTAATCACCCTGTCCCCCAGGGCCAGGGTGTCTCTCCTGTGGTGGCTGTGGAGTGCTTACCTTCTTGAGGGACGCAGATTCGGCATTCAGGACTGGGTCCTGGTGACCACGGACGCGAGCCTCCGGGGTTGGGGAGCAGTCATACAAGGAAGAAACTTCCAGGGTCTTTGGTCAAGTCAAGAGACCCGGGAGAGTGGGGACGTCTTTGCACAGATTGTAAGTCGGTGGGAACTGCAACAGGTGGACATGATGGCATCCCGCCTCAACAAAAAGCTACAGCGGTATTGCGCCAGGTCAAGAGACCCTCAGGCGATGGCTGTAGACGCCCTGGTGACACCGTGGGTGTTCCAGTCGGTTTATGTATTTCCTCCTCTTCCTCTCATACACAAGGTGCTGAGGACAATAAGAAAAAGAGGAGTAAGAACAATACTCATCGTTCCAGATTGGCCACGAAGGACTTGGTATCCAGATCTGCAAGAAATGCTCACAGAGGACCCGTGGCCTCTTCCTCTAAGACAGGACTTGTTGCAACAGGGGCACTGTCTGTTCCAAGAATTACCGCGGCTGCATTTGACGGCATGGCGGTTGAACGCCGGATCCAGGCAGAAAAAGGCATTCCAGACGAGGTCATTCTTACGCTGATAAAGGCTAGGAAGGACGTGACAGCTCAACATTATCACCGTATTTGGCGAAAATATGTTGCTTGGTGTGAGGCCAGGAATGCTCCTACGGAAGAATTGAAGCTGGGCCGTTTATTTCACTTCCTACAGGCCGCAGTGAATTTGGGCCTAAAATTGGGTTCCATTAAGGTCCAGATTTCGGCCCTATCCATTTTCTTTCAACAAGAGTTGGCTTCTCTACCAGAAGTTCAAATGGTAGTAAAGGGAGTGCTGCATATTCGGCCCCCTTTTGTGCCTCCAGTGGCACCTTGGGATCTTAATGTGGTGTTGAGTTTCCTGAAATCCTACTGGTTTGAACCACTTAAAACCGTGGAGTTGAAATATCTCACGTGGAAGGTGGTCATGTTATTAGCCTTAGCTTCGGTTAGGCGTGTGTCAGAGTTGGCGGCTTTGTCACATAAAAGCCCCTATCTGGTTTTCCATGTGGATAGAGCGGAATTGCGGACTCGTCCTCAATTTCTGCTGAAAGTGGTTTCATCCTTTCATATAAACCAACCTATTGTGGTGCCTGTGGCTACTAATGACTTGGAGGATTCCGAGTTACTTGATGTGGGCAGAGCTTTGAAGGTATATGTAGCCAGAACAGCTAAGGTCAGGAAAACAGAGTCTTTGTTTATCCTGTATGCTTCCAACAAGCTTGGTGCTCCTGCTTCAAAGCAGACTTTTGCTCGCTGGATCTGTAACACGATTCAGCAGGCTCATTCTGCGGCTGGATTGCCGCTGCCAAAATCAGTTAAGGCCCATTCCACTAGGAAGGTGGGTTCTTCTTGGGCAGCTGCCCGAGGGGTCTCGGCATTACGACTTTGCCGAGCAGCTACTTGGTCAGGATCAAACACTTTTGCAAAATTCTGCAAATTTGATACCCTGGCTGAGGAGGACCTTGTGTTTGCTCATTCGGTGCTGCAGAGTCATCCGCACTCTCCCGCCCGTTTGGGAGCTTTGGTATAATCCCCATGGTCCTTACGGAGTCCCCAGCATCCACTAGGACGTTAGAGAAAATAAGATTTTACTTACCGGTAAATCTATTTCTCGTAGTCAGTAGTGGATGCTGGGCGCCCTTCCCAAGTGCGGACTTCTCCTGCAATGCTTGTATATAGTTATTGCTTGAATAAGGGTTATGTTATAGTTGCATCAGGGTTGATCTGATGCTCTGTTGTGTTCATACTGTTAACTCGGTAAAGTTATCACAAGTTATACGGTGTGATTGGTGTGGCTGGTATGAGTCTAACCCTGGATTCCCCAAATCCTTTCCTTGTACTGTCAGCTCTTCCGGGCACAGTTTCTCTAACTGAGGTCTGGAGGAGGGACATAGAGGGAGGAGCCAGAGCACACCAGAATCCAAATTCTTTCTTGAAGTGCCCATGTCTCCTGCGGAGCCCGTCTATTCCCCATAGTCCTTACGGAGTCCCCAGCATCCACTATGGGCTACAATAAATAGATTTACCGGTAAGTAAAATCTTATTATTTCTCCGAGAGCAGCCTTCTAAATCAATGACTTTATCACGAATAGAGACCAGGTCTTCCTGAAGGGTGTCATGCGCTGAAATCAGATCTTTGTGAGACACAACAATCTCTTTCATCTCAGTCTGTACGAGTGCCAATCTCACTGATACTGGACCTCAAAGCTTGAATATTAGAGTTAGGTTCTGAGGTTAGTTCAGTCCTTAAATGCAGATAACATAGAATGTATAGAGCGTAGAGTAACAGGACCATCTAGAGTGTCCTAAGACGTCTTCAGCCATTACAGCTGGGCTGTGCATCTGACAAGAAGAAGCAAATGATGTTGTAGTAGTCTCAGAAGGACCACCTGAATTCGAGGTACCAAAGAGATGGACAGGTGGGGCAGATTTGGTACCTTTTAACCTTTTTTGGAGGCATGGTAAGCCGGCTACAAAGAGACTGACCTCTCAGAGATAGGAAAATACAAACGGTCTATAAATAAAAGGAGCAGTAGTACGCTGTCAGGAGGTTACATCAAGATGACTCAGTTCAAAATTACATTCTTAGTCGGGGTGATGGGGGTATCCGAGCTAAAATTTCAAGTAAACATGATGTAATGCAACTCAAATAACACAGTAATGACCGAGAAATTCCACTAGAGGTCAGCGTGATCACAGACGTGAAGTACTCAGCACAGAGAGACACAAATGGCAAAATATATTCAGTGGATAAATCCACAAAATAATATACTGTGAGGTTGTAATCAGAGTGTAATGAGCTGTACTCAGATGATACTTGATACTGGGCTCTGCATGTAGACTGAGAGGAAGTAGATTATAGTGGTACCATATAAATAGAAGGTAGTTTCACCTCCAGGCAAATGCTGCAATCTAGTGTAGTGACCCCGGTCCAGCCGTCAGGACACTTATTTAGCAGTTTATATCAATTTTACACATTATTGAAGGCAGAAGGCAAATCATGCGATGGCCGGGTACCAGGATCCAAAATGGCAGCCACCTCACCTCCCAATATCACCGCCGGGCTCCAGTGACTGTGGGCAGCCCCTTCTGTCCTCAGTAGTAACGGGAGCTGCACACCTGTGTTATCTGGAGAGCAAGTGCTCCCGCCTGAGCCAAAAGCGCCTCCAAGTCAGGTGGCCGGAGCGTGCAGGAAAGACTAGGCACACTTAGCCCCAGAATACAGCCCGTGGCTTCAGCGGCGTCACTAGGCTGCGGCAGTGCGCGGAGCGAGCAGCTTTAGGGCAGTAGGAGTGGTGGAATTAATAGATTGGATCTTGGTCCCAGCGGCGGCTGAGAGCTATCAGGTAGGGTAGATAAGAAGCCACGTAGTAATGAAAGCTCCAGAAAGCACGTCTGGATGGACTCAGGCCCCTCTTATTTATTATTTTATATACTAACAGGGGTGACAGGTGTGGTACATCCCTGCAAAGGCAGATCCAATCTCTTTCTCATCAGACTCTGCTGTCTTCCCTGCACTCTCACTCAGATGTTCACTGCTGCCAGTAGCACACGTATGAGAAGCAGAAGTATGGCGGCAGCTGTATAGATTCTGATATGTAATTCTCTATATCATACTTACTGTACACACAGCATCCTTATTACTATTGAAAGTATAGAGGTAAGACACTGATGATAGGGGTGTAAGAGTGGATTATAACCTAGCAGATGATGATGATGATGATTGCAGTGTATTATATGGTGTATTGCATGTAAAATACCTTGTTCCACACCTACTCTGCTGTAGCAATATACCTTATATAAGGGTGAGTAACACATGTACAGGCTTGCCAGCGTATGAGCACACACATAAAGGAATGCTACCTTACCAATGCTTCCAGGAGTAACGTTAGGAGACATTTCTCTGATCCATCAGCTCATATGACTGATGTTATTGTTCATCTAGGATCTCCAATTCATACGATATGTTCCCCATCCATTGTTTTACATTGGTGCTGACATAGGACTTGGCGAGTGACTACATCTCCATTTATACTTCATGGTTAGTTACCAGTACAAGAGAGAGATATATCTAAGTCTTATTATAATATTACATTTGTTATTGTGATGTTCTCAGGAAGATGGACACAATGATAGTCTGAGACACAATATTATAAAGCCTTCATTAAAAGTTATGTTTTATTATACACACATTTACAATTAAGTGTCCCAGAGAGTCGTCTTCTCCTATTGTTTACAAGATTAATATTGTTACAGAAAATGTCACATTTCCATAATGTATTTTATTTCCAGCAGATGGACACACAAGCAGGAATATCTCAGAAGGACATCTAATGTTATCCCCGGATTGTGACATAAGAGATAATGACAGTAGACAGGATTCTCCAGGAGATAACCCCATTACCCCAATTATACATCCAGCTCTATCAGCTGATCCCTCTGATCCTGGGAAATGTTCTCCTGATCACTCTGATATTGGTGCATCTGTTACAGCTCTGAGAGTAGATACAGTGTTTCCCTGTTCTATAGATGCCAAATGTTTTACACAGAACACAAAGCCTATTAACCAACAGACAGGTAAGGCAGGTGAGAGGCCATTTCCATGTTCTGAATGTGGGAAATGTTTTACATATAAATCAAATCATGTTATACATCAGAGAAGTCACACAGGTGAGAAACCATTTCCATGTTCTGAGTGTGGGAAATGTTTTGCACGGAAATCAGTTCTTTTTATACATCAAAGAAGTCACACAGGTGAGAAGCCATTTTCTTGCTCTGAGTGTGGGAAATGTTTTGCACACAAATCACATCTTGTTATACATAAGAGAAGTCACACAGATGAAAAGCCATTTTCTTGCTCTGAGTGTGGGAAATGTTGTGCAAGTAAATCACATCTTGTTATACATCACAGAACTCACACAGATGAGAAGCCATTTTCTTGCTCTGAGTGTGGGAAATGTTTTGCACGGAAATCAGTTCTTTTTATACATCAAAGACATCACACAGGTGAGAAGCCATTTTCATGTTCTGAGTGTGGGAAATGTTTTGCACACAAATCATATCTTGTTATACATCAGAGAAGTCACACAGGTGAAAAGCCATTTTCTTGCTCTGAGTGTGGGAAATGTTGTGCAAGTAAATCACATCTTGTTATATATCAAAGAAGTCACACAGGTGAGAAGCCATTTTCATGTTCTGAGTGTGGGAAATGTTTTGCACACAAATCATATCTTGTTATACATCAGAGAAGTCACACAGGTGAAAAGCCATTTTCTTGCTCTGAGTGTGGGAAATGTTGTGTAAGTAAATCACATCTTGTTATACGTCACAGAACTCACACAGATGAGAGGCCATTTCCATACTCTGAGAAATAAATCATCTCTTGTTTCACACAATAGACATCACTCAGGTGAAGAACCATTTTATTCTTCTGTAGTATACTCGTCATTGCCATGGAATGTTCTTCAAGGTTCTTATCCTATCTCCTATGCTTTTTGCAATATACATGCTACCACTGGGTGAAATAATCAGATGTCATGCCCTCATCTACCACTGCTATGCAGATGACCTGTCCTTTGCTCCGGGTACTGAGAACCCAGTACCAATCCTAAATGGTTGTCTAACTGAGCTCCAGATGTGGGTGATGCCAGTTGGCTGTGACTCAGTCCTGGTGAAACAGGTCCTTATGGTAGTCTCACCAACAAAGGGCAGGGCTACAGCTCAGCTTTGCCTACCAACCAGACTTGCCACATAACACCCATTCTCTGTTACCTTCAACGGCTGCCTGTAAGATGGTGACTCTATTACATAATCTTACTGACTCTCCTAGCCCTACATGACCAGGGCCAAGTACCAGAAGCAGCTTCTGTCTCCTTACTGCCCTGGTTACTTCCATCTGCAGATGATAAACTGTTACCGGCAATACCAAAAATCCACAAGCAGTGCTGATATGTCAGGGGGGAGACAGGGTGGGTGACACTATTGCTGTATCAGAGGCACTGTCTGTGGGTAATATCTCCAAGCAGTGCTGAGGTGGAAGAGGGGGTACACAGGGGGGCTGACAGTAGTGGGGACTGCAGGAGGCAGTGTCTGTGTGAGAATCTTGTCCTCAAGCAGAGCTAAGGTTTCAGAGTGGGAGACAAGGTGGTGGCAGTAGTGGAAGGAGACAGGGCGGGTGGCAGTAGTGGGCGGAGACAGGGAGGGTGGCAGTAGTGGGGGGAGACAGGATGGGTGGCAGTAGAGGGGGGAGACGGTGGGTAGCAGTAGTTTGGGGATTCAGGGCAAATGGCAGTAGTGGGGGGAGACAGGGCGGTGGCAACAGTGGAGGGAGGCAGGGCGGGTGGCAGTAGTGTGGGGGAATACATGGCGGTGGCAGTAGTGGGGGCGACAGTGGGTAGCAGTAGTAAGGGAGAAAAGGCAGGTAGCAGTAGTGGGGAAGGCAGGGTGGGTATCAGTAGTGGGGGAAGGCAGGGTGACTGGCAGTAGTGGGTGTAGACAGGGCGGTGGCAGTAGTGGAAGGAGACAGGGCAGGTGGCAGTAGTGGGCGGAGACAGGGAGGGTGGGGGAGACAGGGTAGTGGGCGGAGACAGGGCAGGTGGCAGTAGTGGGGGGAGAGGGTGGGTAGCAGTAGTGGGGGGAGACAGGGAGGTGGCAATAGTGGAGGGAGACAGGGCGGGTGGCAGTAGTGTGGGGGAATACATGGCGGTAGCAGTAGTGGGGGGAGATGGTGGGTGGCAGTAGTGGGGGAGAGACGGTGGGAAGCAGTAGTAAGGGAGACAAGGCAGGTAGCAGTAGTGGGGAAGGCAGGATGGGTAGCAGTAGTGGGGGAGACAGGGCGGTGGCAGTAGTGGGGGGATACAGGGTGGGTAGCAGTAGTGGGGGAGACCCTGGTGGCAGTAGTTTGGGAAGGCAGGGCGAGTGGCAGTAGTTGGTGTAGACAGGGCGGCGGCAGTAGTGGGAGGAGACAGGATAGTGGCAGTAGTGGGGGGAGACAGGGCAGTGGCAGTAGTGGGGGGAGACAGGGTGGGAGGTAGTAGTAGAGGGAGACAGGGCGGGTGGCAGTAGTGGGGGGAGACGGGGCTGATGGTCACAGTGCAGTACCAGGGGATGCTGGAGGCAGTAAAGAGGTGTATGGGTCCTGCACAGAACCAGTTGATAATTAGACTTAATGATGATTATGCTTTATTTCTAATTAATCCCTTATATGTGTTACTGTTATTTGCTGTGTCAGCCTTTATGTGTGTTCTGTGTAATAATCCTGAAAGTAGTGCTGCTACCGATCTCATATCATTTGTAGTAACTTGGAAAAGATGAGATATGAGGTGCACCCTGGAAGCTTATAGGGGGTTAATCAGAGATGAACGCAGAGGTGACATCACGCAGCCCCTGGAAAATGGTCCTGGCCCACCCGCATTCAACACTCAGGGATGCGGCCGCAATGTGTGTGTCTGCGTGGCCGCTGCGCATGTGCATTTTGTCACCACCAGCAAACTGTGCTGCGGCCCGCTATTGCGGTTGGGTCTGAATGACCCCCATAGGCTGTTGTGTAGAGTAAAGTATTTTTAAGTTTAAAATATAGAGAGAAATCTGTGTATTAAAGATATGAAATAAAGTTGTTTAAAAACAAAAGATTTCCATTGAGTCTTTTTATGTGTCTGTGTATTATCTTATTTCCAGATAATTGTCACTATGGTGACAGAAACAATTTCCTGTTAATGTGTAATTTGTGTTGTTACTTTTGTGTCCACATAATATCAGTGTTGCTGTGTATATATATCCCGTCTGGTGTATAAAGGTGGGTACACACGCTGCCATTGTGACTGTGCGATTTCCCTTGAACTGGCCGGAGCCCAGAACCACCAATAGTGACTGTATGTACTTGTGATTTTGGCTATGTCTGATTGTGACAGCTCATGTGAATAGTGGGGTGACATTACAGGGGGGGGGGGACTCTTTCTGTGTAACTAATAGTGGCAGACATTTTATATCAGTGCATTATGTGGAGTGGGGGCAGTGGCCTGGCAGGAAGCTGCAATTACATCATGTGACTTCCTCTTGTTTCCAAATTCCCTTCTGGTGTGGGGAATATGTGTGTGTATATATATCTATATTTAGTTTCAGGGTAGTTAGTAGCCCCTTGCTTCTGTTTGTTTTAGTTAGAGGTCCCCTTGTTATTATCCTGTCTCGGTTCACGCTTTGTCTCACTCTAAGACCTGAGGGCATCGGAGTTGGGCAGACCTAATCCGCCCTTCAAACGCGGCTGCCGTGGGCCCTAGAAACCATAGTCACTCAGGCGTGAATTGACCACACGGGTAAGACAACGGAGGTAGGGTGCTAGGGGCTATTCCCGTACCACTCCTTAGTTCAGCGTCACGTTCTGGTGCTCTGAACTCACCTCGCAACATCTCTCCAGTTCTGAGCATCAGGAACATAACAAATACTCTCCTGATCAGAAGAACTTCTGCATGGATTCATCCCAATGACGGATTCTTTTGTGTATCCCAGTCGATAGCATACTTGGATCTAAGATAAACTGAAAGATGGGTATTAGTACACATGAACCATTCAGTAATACTCACATAGAGCATCAGAAATTTTCCTAAAGGAACCACTTCAACTCCAAGTCTTTATTAAGACCCCGAGGCTGAAGGGTTCTGTAGGAATACATACAATTAATTTCTATCTTTGCCAACATTATTTAAATATTACCGCCCCTTATATTTCCTTTTGCTAACCGAGTTCCAAAAAAAACCTTCAATGTGTTATGGAGAGCACCCGTGAACTTCTTTAAAATGGAGTGACAATGCATGGGTCTTGGGTGTTATAAAGTCCTTTATATGGACATCTATGTCCTTAATGATCATTTTCTCAAATTTACTTATACCTTTATAACTGATGTTTTTGCAACCCAGCATCCCCCACATCTATAGAAGCCCTGGGACTTGATTTCTGGTTCTTTGGGTTTAGATAAAAATGCACTTGACACGAGTTTTGTTTTTATTCTGGGTGCTCTTCTGTAGATGTGTGTTGGTTTTTCAGGCAGTAATGTACCGATCATGGGGTGTTTTTTGTTTTTTTTATAAATTTCTTTATTAGACAGCCAAAGAGTCACAACATAATTTTCCAGGAATCAGTTTACAGGGATATTCAGCAGTGACAAATACTCAAATTCAATAATGAATAGAATGAAGAAGATAGAAGGCTGTACGATTTTTTTGTTTTTTAGTAAGAAAGAAAGTAAGAAAGGCAGAAACATATCACATAGAGTAATACATACTCAGGTGTCTAGCAGCAATTGCAGGGGGAATGGGTCACCTAGGTGTCCCATTATCCCCAACATCAAGCAACATACATAATATATAAACTAAATACCATCTCTGCTAGAGAGGAGGAGAGACAGGAAAGAAAAGTAATAGAGATAGAAAGTAGAGAAAAAGAAATAGTACAGAGATACTATAGATAGGTGATGTATAATGCTGGGGGGGGGGGGGGGGGAGTTGATCAAATATACATTCCGGGTGGGGAGAGTAAATCGTGGTTTTGGGGTGAAACTTTTAGCGTGCAGTACCATAATTTTGGAGAGTCGATGTCATAATTGGGGCCTACCCAGTAACCCTACCCTTCAAATTACAGAGCATCAAATAATAGTTCCCGCTATCCGACTAGTCCAGTACCACGTTGTGTCACGGAATACCCTCCAAATACATTCGCATCTAGCTGGGGGTAAATTCTCTATATAAATTATCCATTTTTTATGGAAGAGTATAACTCCATTTTCAATTTGGAAAGTGGCCATTCGTCTCTCACAAAATAGTATGTCTAATAAAGCGGATTCCCATTCTCCCACCGATGGGGCAGTTTATATATCCAATGCCTCAGTATCACTTGTTTTGCCACTGTGACCATCACAGTCAGCAAAGGGATCACAGGGGTGAGGTCAAATCGTGACAGCCAGGGTGAGAAGTCAACGAAAAACAACGGGCCCACTAGTCCAGGAAGAGTTAATTTGAGTAGTCGGGATAAATATTGGAGAATCTTATACCAGAAGCGTTTAATTTTCCCACATAACCATAAATTATGTGCGAGGGATGCTCCGCTTACTCCACATTTAGGGCAGGTGCCCGATTCACCAGGGCGGAAGTGTTGCCTTTGGGAGGGGGATATATACATCCTGTTTACAATCCTCAAATGTATTTCTTGTAATGTAGCGGATTTTAGAGCTTTTAGAACCACGTTAGTGTTCTTAGAAACCCCGCCCATCTCAGGAGCTTCTGGGAGTTCCCGTCGCCACGAATCAGTGAGAGGGGACCAAGATGGGGCAGACACCTCAATCAGGTCGTTGTAAAGATAGCGAATTTTAAATGGATTTTGTCTGCAAAACGTGAGAGTGTCAAGAATTGTTCGGGTAGAGGCCATTCTGCCTAATGGGTCACTAAGAGAGTTAATATAATGGCGCGCTTGGAAAAACATGAAAAAGTTGGAGTGGGGTAAAGAAAATTTGTCGCGTAGTTGTATGAAGGAAAGCATCTGTCCCCAAGGATCAAATACATCCCTAATAGTGTTTATCCCCTTACATTTCCATGTGTAAAAATGACGATTATCTAAAGAAGACGGGAAATTGGGGTTACCCCATAAGGGTATGTATGGTGACTCAAAAGGGTCAGTATGAAATAGCTTATGGGTGGAGGTCCAGGCCCTACACGTATCCCAAAATAAAATATTAGTCTTAACTTCCTGGGGTAGTCTAGACCGCGGTGTGTGAAGCAGTGCTGCAGGAGAGTAAGGGGAAAACAGTGCCTCTTCCAGTTCCAGGTTCGTGAATAGATCTGACCGAAGGAGCCAATCTGAGGCAAACTTAAATAGTGCTGATCTAGCAAACATCGTTACATTGGGCATACTCAGTCCTCCTTTTTGTTTGTTAACATAAGTTTGGGCTTTGGGCATGCGAGGTCTTGAGTTTTTCCAGATACATTTTGAAAATATTTGCAAGCAGAATAGGGAGTCTTGTTTAGTGATCGTGAGGGGGAGCATTTGAAGCAAATAAGCCAGTTTTGGGAAAATAACCGCCTTTATCACCACTATCCTACCCAACAGAGAAAGCTTGAGATCTTTCCAGGAGTATAAGCGTGTTTTAATTTGTTGTATAATGGGTGTATAATTAAATTGATATAGTCGGGAGAGTTCTGAGGGAATATAAATACCTAAGTATTTTAGTTTGGTAGGAGTCAATGTGAATTGGAAAGAGAAGTCTGTATAGAGAAGAGGGTCCTGTATGTTAGTCAGAGGGAGTAGTTCAGATTTATGGGTATTTATGCGATAAGCAGCAAAGGTACTAAAACAGTGTATAGTGTCAAAAATAGCAGGTATCGAAATACGGGGGTTAGAGACATCATCTGCAAATAGTCCAAGTTTAACTTCCCTTTTTCCTACAGATATCCCCGAGAAGGCTGGTAATTGTCTCAGTGCTATAGCCAGGGGCTCCAAAGCTGCCGCAAAGAGCAAAGGGGATAAGGGGCAGCCTTGTCTGGTCTCCCTATGAATCGTTAAGGGTTGAGACAGGTATCGATTAGTGAATACTTGTGTAGATGCATTATGGTATATGGTGTGTAAAATGTCCACAAATCGGTCAGAAAATCCAAAACGTCGGAGCGTCTCAAACAGGTGGTCCCACGTTACCAAATCAAATGCCTTTTCAGCATCCAATGACAATAGGAAAGTGGGATCACCTGTCTCCACCCCCCTCAGGGATTGTAGAACCGTTAGGACTTTACGGATATTGGTCACCGAGTGTCTGCCTGAGATAAAACCAGTTTGATCACTGTGGATTATTCCAGGCAGGATAAATTTTAGTCGGTCCGCTAACAGTTTAGTAAACAATTTGTAGTCCACATTAAGTAGGGAGATAGGGCGGTAAGAAGACGGGAGGAGTGGGTCTTTGCCGGGTTTGGCTATAACCCGGATCAGTGCCGAGTTAAAATAGTGTGGGATAGTAAGGTTGGAGAAAATAGAATTAAAGAAGGCTGTCAGAGGGTCTACTATTTTAGGGGAGAGCAATTTAAAGAATTCCCCAGATAAGCCATCAGGGCCTGGGGTCTTCAGCGGTTTAAGGGCTTTAATAGCCTCCGTCACTTCAGTGACAGTAACAGGGGCCGTAAGGGAGTCTGATTGATCTGGGGAAATCTGAGGTAACTGTAATGTTTCCCAGAAGGGGTAGTTTGGTCAACATTGCCGTGTGAGTAGAGATCACTAAAAAAGGAATGGAAGATGTCAGCGATTACTTTCCCATCAGATTGCACAGCTGAGGTCGAATCCCTCAAAGCTGTCACATGTTGGGGTCCCTTATCGGATTTAAGTAAATTTGAAAGCATGCGGCTCTGCTTATCTCCATATTGAAAAAATTTATATTTACCTGCAATGAGGAATCTATTATCCATATGTGTCAGAGTATGATCAAATTGGGTCTTAGCGTCTCTATATTTCTGCTTGTTGGCTAACGTAGGTGAGGATTTAAAATTTTGAAATGAGGAAGTGAGTGTAGATTGTGCTGCTCTATATGCGGCGTCTTGGTCCCGTCTATATTTCGCCATGAATGCAATTATATCTCCTCGTAAAACAGCTTTAGCAGTCTGCCAAAACAAGGCAGGGTCAGAAGAATGGTCAGAGTTGTTAAGAGTATAAGAGTCCCAGGAATTCAGCAACATAGATTTAAAGTCCAGAGAAGCTGCCATCTTGGCAGGGAATCTCCAATGTGTATTATTACCCAACGTGAGTCTACCTTGAAGGACAAGCGATATAGGGGCATGGTCTGAAATAGTTATGGGGTTAATAGCTGCCTCAATGATCCTGGGGGACAGATCAGTGGAAACAAGAAAATAATCAATACGTGAGAAGGAGTTATGGGTAGCGGAGTAGTAAGTATAGTCCAATTCTACAGGGTTATGGAGACGCCATATATCAACCAATCCCAGTTTTGCAGACATGTAATACAGGTTAATCTTGGGTAGCCGGGCCCTTTGAGCCGGGGCACCCTTCCTGTCCAAAAGCAAAGAAGACACCCTATTCATATCCCCTGCAACAATGAGAGAGGTATGCGAATATGGGCGGAGAACATTCGTTACTTCCAGATAAAATGATTTATTATAGACAGCCGGGGCATAGATATTGCATAAGGTTAATCTGGTGCCCTCTAAGGTGACATCTAAGACAATGTATCTGCCTAGAGGGTCAATAATCTTATGATGTATGTCAAACTCCACCCCCTTACGGATGAGGATAACGACCCCCCTCGCCTTAGAAGAGAATGAAGAAGATGCTACCATCTCTTGTCTAAGCATGGTAAGTTTAACATGGTCAGGAGGGGTCAAGTGCGTCTCCTGGAGCATAGAGACGTCAGCTTTTATCTTATTTAAATAGGTAAGGATACGTCTCCGCTTGATAGGCGAATTAATACCTCTACCATTCCACGACACTATATTAAGTTGTGACATTTATAACATCAGCAGGGGAATAGAGTAGGATAGGAAGAGATCTTGTGAAGAGAAACATCCTCATGTAAATAATCCAGAGTATCATAAACATAAACAATCCCCACCCCATCCGGCCAAGCATCTGCAGGTAAAAAGAAACGGAAAGGAGAGTGAAAGAAGTCGGAAAGAAGAAAGAAAGAAAGCTAAAGACAAAGACAACATATGAGAGTGTCTACACCAGCATACATCAGTATAGACTTTCAGCGTGAACCCGCTGCAATGTAGAACAATGAAAATAACAAAATAACCAACAGGCAATATGAAGGTAATAAACTTAAGTAAACGTCCTAATGACCCTTATATACCGAAAATGAAGTGTTTCGTAAACGGTCATGGTAGGAGTTAAACCTAACTCACCTCGCAATAGAGGAGAGTTGTGAACTATATCAACCAGTATAAGAACATGGATTAAGTCCCGGTATCAGGTTTCAATCATTATCATCAGCTCTGCTTGGGGAGGATGGATGTGAGGCCAGGAGTGACCGCGTGGGTCCTCCAAGCTCCATTACAAAGCCCTTAGCCGAGTCTACTGAAGTGAAATCTTTCGGGCCTTGTGGGGTGAAAATGCGCAGCCGCGCAGGATAGAGAAGGGCAAATTGAATACCGCTTTTCACCAGTTGAGAGCATATTGGAGACATTTCCCTTCTAGCTCTAGAGACTTCCGCGGAATAGCCTTGGAAGAGGAACAGCCGTTGCCGATCCCATTGGAGTGGTCCTTTGCTTCGAGCCGCAGACCATATCAGTTCTTTATGTCTGAAATTTAAGCATTTAAAGATGACCGGGTGGGGTCTAGATTGGTTAGAGTCACGTGGGGGGCCCAGTCTATGAGCTCGTTCAATTTCCATCGAGGAGAGTTCTTCGGGAATACCCAGGAGGTCTGGCAAGTCGGAGAGGAGAAATTTCAGAAGATCAGGGCCCTTCAGTGATTCTTTAAGGCCCACAATTCTCAGGTTGTTACGTTTCGAATGATTTTCCAGGTCGTCCATCTTCATCATCATATGTTGGCGTGAAGTTGGTAAAGATACGACTTGTTCTTTAAGATCTTCTATTTCCTTAAAGTTAGCTCCAATTCTATTCTCGTTCACCGAGATTCTGCGGGTCATAGAGCTGAGTTCTGATTTCAGGTCTGATATTGCGGTCATAAATTTATCTGCCTGAGCTTGCAATAAAGGTTCCACCGTTTCTTTAATCGCTTTCACTATTTCCGAATAGGAAGGTGGAGCGGGGGGAGCCTTTGGGGCCAAGGTAGGTGGTGTTTCAACCGCGATATCTAGGCAGACAGGATGGGAGGATAGTGGCAGAGAGGTGGTGCTCGGTTCCCCGCGTTTACTACCACTCCTATATCTTTGGGGTTTTGGTGTAGAAGAACTAAAGAATTTGTCCATAATAAGAACTATGAGCTCATGAGGGTCGGACTGATGATACGACTTGCCGTTGGTTAGAAAAGCAGGGTTATGTCTACATCACAGCTGCGGGTGGCGTGAATTCACATAGGGTTGTCAAATGTATCCATTTATGGAAAGCTGTGTTCACCAAGTTGTCAGAGAGATGCAATTGTGTTTACCAGGTATGAAATTGCTATCGCCACTGTATATGGGAGATTAAGCAGCGAAATATGGAGAGCATGGTAAATAATATCGCTAATGTAGTATTTCAATTATAACGGCAATCCGGCCCGCGGCATCACCGTATAAACACGCCAGCTGAGAATGAATTAGTAGGTATGAAGATAATCACACTCACCTCCCACACATGTGGCGACAGGGAGGGGGAGAATAGTTGTTGTAATTCACTTTGTGGCAACGGACTGGAGAAATGGCGTTAGTTTTAAGGATCAATCGTAGTGGAAATGAGAGTAACCAGCTTCACTGTGACATCATCCAGGAGACAGCAATCGTAAGGTATAAATAGAAGCAGTAGAGGACGGGGGGAGGTATGGTTTGAAAGGACTGTGGTGTTGTTGATTGTATGTGAGAGTAACATGAAAGACCATTAATCACCCCCAGTCTCATATATAGGTATAGCACCTATAGTTCCCCTCACCTTCACAACTCCCCTCTGCCTCAACGATTATTGCTTCCAGGGGGAGAGGAGTGCAGGGAAGGTGACTCCGCCGCTTGCTGAGAGCCGCTACAGGCTGAGGGAGATCTGTGCCGCCGCAGCACCGGAAGTGCGGGTCCGCGGCTTCTCTCCGTCCTCGAGCGCCGGGTCCCGAATCTCGCCTCACTGGGGTCCAGTAGTGATATAGGTAGGGTCCCAGAGTCTTCTTAATAGGCTGCAGGGCTGACCAGGGTTTCTTCCGCGGCCGTGAGTAGCTTCGGCGTCAGCGCGCCTCTTGGAGCTTCTCGGCGGGTCAGTTGTAGAAATTTAGCCCGCGGCTCCGGCGTCCGGTGCAGGCCACAACCCGCAGAGACTGTAAAAATGATCTCCCGGCTCCGCGACCAGGCACGCAGGCACCTCGAGCCACGAGGTGGGTTATAAGGGTAGTGTGGGGCTAATAGTTTCAGTAGCAGACGTTGTTTTTAATATAATGAGCAGGAGCTCTGAATCCCTGCTTCCAGCCTTCTCTCCAGTCAGGCCACGCCCCCCCATGGGGTCTTTTTTAATACACCCCAATGTTTTTTTATAATTATTGCCTTCTGTTCACTAGAGAATTCGGTAATAAATGGCCACTGAAATTTGTTATTTTCAGGCTCATTTTTGTCTTTAACCTTCAAAAGTTCCTTCTTATTTCTTTCTTTCACTGTGGATATAATCACGTCTACACGTTTCTTTGTATGTTAAACAAAGCAAGGAATACTCCCGCAGCAGTACGGACAATTTCTCTAGAATGTTCTTTCCCTTTTATCCCGTGTATTATCTGATGTATATTAACACCTATATTTTTTGAGGGTTGGGAGTTCTACCCGAAGCTTGACAGACTATAACACAAACACACAGAAAAGAAAGCCATTTACTGGGTGCACAAAGAACTTTACAATTAGTGAATTAATAAAATATATCTTTATTTATCATCGTTTAAAATTATACAGCCAAAACTAAATATGTTAAAAGTAAGAAAAAGTAGATTAGAAAAGATGTTATAAAATAGGACTATATCTTACACCCAGACACTGCTACTTTCTGTTCTCTTCCAATAAAGGAATTATAGCCCCCCCCCCCCCCCCCCCGTCCTGTAAATTGCTGGTTAGATTTAATTATTTCTCAGGACATCAATGATTCTGTTCTATAAAGAGATGTAAATGACACATTCAGTTACAGCGTTTCTCTTTATCCTGCACATAAACGTCATCCTATAGTGAATACAGTATGTACTTTCCTTTACTAGTTAATGGACTTATATCGAGTGGGCATGATGGATATCAGGGGCGTAAAGTGTGTGATATGTGCCTTGCACACAGCGCAGGTCATTTGGGGGCGGCACCTACAGTGGCGCTACAGTGATCTGCAAGTGGCCTGCACTCCAGAGCTCTGAGCACGGTGTCACTTCGGCGGCACACTAACATTAGAGTGTTTAATTTTTCCAAAGATGTGATGACTTTGCTTACGCCCCGAGTCTCAGTGATGTAAAAGATATATATGTCAAATTTCAAGAAGATTGGATAATATTTAGGGGTTGCACACATTGATCACTATTATCTCAAACTAGTGACATTTCTAATATTGAAGTGCTTTGTACTAATGGGCTTCTCATGTATTTTTTCATCTTCTGCAGGTAATTGAACTTTAAAATGGGAACCAAAAGAGGAATTTGGAAGCTAGAACATGTACCTAGGGCTGAATTTTTAGGAGCTCGGCTCCCTGCAAAGGAACAAGTACTTTTAGTTTTTATTTACCATCACAAGGAAATGAAAGAAACACTTTCGGATGCTGCTAAATCTACCAGTACTAAGCTACTAGAAGTGTGGAGGAAAGCAAATATCCCTGTTAAGATGGAGGAGAATATCCGTGCTGGTATACAGAAGCTGAACAAAGAATACCAAGATCTGGGTAAAGAGAAATCGAGAAACACGGATAAAGCAAATGTGAAATCACAGATTTGGAAAGGTGATCTCGTTGAGTTATTTGAGATTTCCCGGCAAAATGTGATGGACATGACTAGCGTATCACAAAAAGATAAAGAGTTTCTTAGGTCACAAAGACAAGATCGTATGAGTTCGTCAATGAGTGGAGTAGACAAGGTTTTCGCCTCCAAAATAAGAACAAAGTTACAAAAGAAGACAAAAATGATTCATATAAGAATAAACATTACAGAGCTATCGCTGAAATAAATAAGACAGTTACACTGAAAGACTCATCTCCATCATCAGCACCTAGTGAGGAAGAGTTTTTGCCTCCAGCAATGAAAAAATTACGTTCAAGTCATAGATATTGTAGTCAACAGTTGAATATTCCTCAACGAGAATTGAAAGGAATGAAATGGGTTGCACATTTTGTCAGCCGCATATATGTTCGCTTTTGGCACGAGGCAATTGTAAGTCGATGGGCTCCAAAGAATGATTTGGATATGCTACAGCTTCTGAGCACTTACACAGATGCAGACGTCAAAAACAGCGCTCTCACATTTGCTAAAAGACTCCTTTGGTATCAGAAACAAACATAGGATTGGCTTTTTTGGACGAGCGTATTACTCAGGCCGAGAAGGAAAAGATAAATGAAAATTTAGAAACCAAACCTGCAAAGAAAAAGGATACGAAACGATTAGAGGGTAAAAACCTAGTTTTTGAAGGAAAAGACCTGAGCCATTTCGTTACTAATATAACAAAGACGTTCTTTGAATTGTTTGGGATCCATGACGTGACAGAATACTGCAGTGATTCTCTATTAAGCCATGTGAATGCTCTTAAGGTGGTCAGTGATACCGCAGAAAGAGGAATTGCTCTGATAAAAAAGTTTAACAAATCGGTCAGCGACGAACAACAAAAACAATTATTGTTGAGAGTAGTCGAGCATCACAGAAAAGTCATCACCAAATGAACAAAAGGGATTGCATTGTTCAAAGTTGATTAATATAACACATTGTTTGCCTATCATACTACCTATTAATCGTAGTGTCTAGTTTTAGTATTATTTTAAGTTTGTGATTTGTAGTTTTCCCAATAAAAGTAATTAACTGATAAATCTTATTTTTTGCCTACTTTTACAAAACTGATCATAGTGTGCAACCTATAAATATTATCCAATCTTCTTGAAATTTGGCATATATATCTTTTACATCACTAAGACTCAGGGCATAAGCAAAGTCTGCAAACACTTTACATTTTATTTTTTGCCTTACAAAATGAAACACCCTAGGGGGCAGCCTATAGCGCCGCACCACCTCATTATCTGGCATTCCAAAAAGGGTGACACGGGTACGGAAGATACTAGGCCTTGCACGCCTCCGTTGCCTTTGAGGATGAGGGGCAGGTTGGAGTTGGCCGGATAAGGCATTCAGGTATGCTGCCGCCACCATCTGAAAGACACATTTATCAGAGTGTAAAAGCAACATCCAAATATATTACCAAAACATTCCTCACAGTCTATTAAATAACACGATATCCACTTACAGCTGTGGGGAAATCCATAGATACTACACCAGGAGGAAAGGAACATTGTTACCTTTATGAAGAATTAAAAAAAAAAACATTATTAGTCATAAAAACACAACAGAACACAATTAGCATGTATATACTGACAATGAGCACGTGTATACTTACAATGAGCATGTGTATACTTACAATGAGCATACATATACTTACAATGGGCATGTATATACTTACAATGAGCATGTATATACTTACAATGAGCATATATATATATACTTACAATGAGCATGCATATACTTACAATGAGCATATATATATATATATACTTACAATGAGCATGTATATACTTACAATGAGCATATATATATATACTTACAATGAGCATGCATATACTTACAATGAGCATATATATATATACTTACAATGAGCATGTATATACTTACAATGAGCATACATATACTTACAATGGGCATGTATATACTTACAATGAGCATGCATATACTTACAATGAGCATATATATATATATACTTACAATGAGCATGTATATACTTACAATGAGCGTGCATATACTTACAATGAGCATGCATATTCTTACAATGAGCATGTATATACTTACAATGAGCGTGCATATACTTACAATGAGCATGTATATACTTACAATAAGCATGCATATACTAGCAATGAGCATGTATATACTTACAATAAGCATGTATATACTAGCAATGAGCATGTATATACTTACAATGAGCATGTATATACTTACAATGAGCATGTATATACTTACAATGAGCATGCATAAACTTACAATGAGCATGCATAAACTTACAATGAGCATGTATATACTTACAATGAGCATATATATATATATACTTACAATGAGCATGTATATACTTACAATGAGCGTGCATATACTTACAATGAGCATGCATATTCTTACAATGAGCATGTATATACTTACAATGAGCGTGCATATACTTACAATGAGCATGTATATACTTACAATAAGCATGCATATACTAGCAATGAGCATGTATATACTTACAATAAGCATGTATATACTAGCAATGAGCATGTATATACTTACAATGAGCATGTATATACTTACAATGAGCATGTATATACTTACAATGAGCATGCATAAACTTACAATGAGCATGTATATACTTACAATGAGCATGCATATACTTACAATGAGCATATATATATATACTTACAATGAGCATGTATATACTTACAATGAGCGTGCATATACTTACAATGAGCATGCATATACTATACAATGAGCATGCATATACTAGCAATGAGCATGTATATACTTACAATGAGCATGTATATACTTACAATGAGCGTGCATAAACTTACAATTAGCGTGTATATACTTACAATGAGCATGCATATACTTACAATGGGCATGTATATACTTACAATGAGCATACATATACTTACAATGAGCATGCATATACTTACAATGAGCATGTATATACTTACAATGAGCATGCATAAACTTACAATGAGCATGCATATACTTACAATGAGCATGCATATACTTACAATGAGCATGCATATACTAGCAATGAGCATGTATATACTTACAATGAGCATGCATATACTTACAATGAGCATGTATATACTAGCAATGAGCGTGTATATACTTACAATGAGCATGCATATACTTACAATGAGCATGTGTATACTTACAATGAGCATGTATATACTTACAATGAGCATGTATATACTTATAATGAGCATGTATATACTTACAATGAGCATGCATAAACTTACAATGAGCATACATATACTTACAATGAGCATGTATATACTTACAGTGAGCATGCATATACTTACAATGAGCATGTATATACTTACAATGAGCATGTATATACTTACAATGAGCATGCATAAACTTACAATGAGCATACATATACTTACAATGAGCATGCATATAC
Organism: Pseudophryne corroboree; assembly: GCF_028390025.1. Lineage (NCBI taxonomy): Eukaryota > Metazoa > Chordata > Amphibia > Anura > Myobatrachidae > Pseudophryne > Pseudophryne corroboree. The sequence goes on from NW_026967707.1 coordinate 74,931, forward strand.
TTACAATGAGCATGCATATACTTACAATGAGCATGCATATACTTACAATGAGCATACATATACTTACAATGAGCATGTATATACTTACAGTGAGCATGCATATACTTACAATGAGCATGTATATACTTACAATGAGCATGTATATACTATACAATGAGCATGCATATACTATACAATGAGCATGTATATACTTACAATGAGCATGTATATACTTACAATGAGCATGCATATACTTACAATAAGCATGCATATACTTACAATGAGCATGTATATACTTACAATGAGCATGTATATACTTACAATGAGCATGTATATACTTACAATGAGCATGGATATACTTACAATTAGCATGTATATACTTACAATGAGCATGTATATACTTACAATGAGCATACATATACTATACAATGAGCATGTATATACTAGCAATGAGCATGTATATACTTACAATGAGCATGTATATACTTACAATGAGCATGCATATACTTACAATGAGCATGTATATACTTACAATTAGCATGTATATACTTACAATGAGCATGCATATACTATACAATGAGCATGCATATACTAGCAATGAGCATATATATACTTACAATGAGCATGTATATACTTACAATGAGCATGCATATACTAGCAATGAGCATGTATATACTTACAATGAGCATGTATATACTTACAATGAGCATGCATATACTTACAATGAGCATGGATATACTTACAATTAGCATGTATATACTTACAATGAGCATGTATATACTTACAATGAGCATGCATATACTATACAATGAGCATGCATATACTTACAATGAGCATGCATATACTTACAATGAGCATGTATTTACTTACAATGAGCATGTATATACTTACAATGAGCATGCATATACTATACAATGAGCATGCATATACTAGCAATGAGCATGTATATACTTACAATGAGCATGTATATACTTACAATGAGCATGTATATACTTACCATAAAAACCAGACAAATAGAAAGCGCTGGCAAGCTGCATAAATATGTATAAAATTCTATTCATCCACTTTAGAATATACCAGTCAAATAAGAATAATGTAAATCACGGGATCAGTACGTAATCCCGCTGGACGGGATCCCAGCGGTCGAAATACCGACGCCGGAATCCTGACCACACAATCCCGACAGGGGTGGCGAGCGGAACGCAGCCCCTTGCGGGCTCGCTTCACTCGCAACGCTGCGGGCACTATTATATTCTCCCTCTATGGGTGTCGTGGACACCCACGGAGGGAGAATATGTCGGGATTGTGGCGGTCGGGATTCCGGCATCGGTATTTCGACCGCCGGGATCCCGTCCAGCGGGATGTTGACCGCATCCCTAAATCCCACCTTTCCCCAAATGCACATTTTTATGTATAGATGTTTCCAGTCTGCAGAGACCCCTTTAGATTTTATATAACTTGTCTGTATTTATTAAGTCTCCACAAGATGGAAAAGAGGAAACACAATTATTACAGATCTGCAGCAGTTACCAGCTGAAATGTAGGCGTGAAGTCAGCCAGCCCCAGAACCTGTGTAATCCATGTGTGAGGCAGGAAAAGGGTTCATATGGTCACCGTAAAGGAGCATTATGGTGGGAATGCTGTTTTATGGAACACACACAAATGTATTAATCAAGAAAACATGGCATGTATGTGGGATATAGAAATACAGTATGTGTATTCTGGTTGTACAATGCAGTTTGATAGACAACTCAAAGCAATGTGTCATCACAAAGCAATGTGACCACAGAAAGAGGGCCTTCCAAATAACACAAACAGTTGTGTGTATTGTATTCAATTGCTTGTCAAACAACACATGTTGTACATGTGCACTACACGTAATATTTGGAAACAAACGTGTGTAGATTGTGTGTTGCACATGTGTGTTGCAGGGTGTGGTGTGTGTTGCACATGTGTGTTGCAGGGTGTGGTGTGTGTTGCACATGTGTGTTGCAGGGTGTGGTGTGTGTTGCACGTGTGTGTTGCAGGGTGTGGTGTGTGTTGCACATGTGTGTTGCAGGGTGTGTTGTGTGTGTTGCAGATTGTGTGTTGCAGGGTTTCATAACCTACATACCATATCAGAGGGAGCTGGAGGTGAAATGAGCTGTGGAGGAGGATGAATTGCATACAGGTGTGTGTGATTTACAACTAATCGCTGGACGATGCCGGACAGGACACCCGCGCTGAGCATTTGCGCAGCCCAAGACTTACTCACCAGCTGTGAACGCCCAGTGTGCACTATGTTAAATATCTGAATGCATAAGGAATATAATGTATTCTCTTAATACAATATAGTCACATATGTCACAGGTACAGCGTATAGCTATACCTATCATATACTGTAACATACCTTAGCATATAACATACTTTCATTCTTAATCCATTTTGTTAGATAGGTGACCTTTGTACAGACATTGGTTCACTTATCAGATACATGTACCTTTAAACAGAGTTTGGAAAACAGCAGACTCATTGTGTGTAATACAATTGGAATTAGTACCAAATAAGGCTAACCAGCATCTAGTTGATATTTTGTCCTAATAGGAGCTTAAAAGTGCACTCCAAGATGCATGACGTCAGTCGGAGTGTGATAAGAATGGGGCGTAACTGAGTACTATAAAAAATTGTGTATCACCATGTTTTTCTCTGTTAATGTATTTGACCCAGGCTGAGAGGATGTGATCTCTCAACCTGTACACGGGCGTGGTCTTTATAATAAATAATTGCTTTTCTAAATCTGACTTCAATTCAGTCTTTTACTTAAAAACAGCAACAAGATGGTTAAATTAGGATTAGACAATTTGGGGGTTCGGTTCTATGAACCTACATATCTCAATCTCTTCATCGAATTCTCAAAGGGGTGTGCCAGCCAGCGGCTGAGGGTGGAAGGAATATCCCAAGATCATTACAGGCACTGGTGAGTATAGAATGTCATGTTATGCGCTATGTGCCAGTACATGCTGTCTCTGTACCTGCCGGCTGTCTGGGGCATTTTATTTTTATAATATGAGAATTAGAATTGAAGAGATTAACTAAGCTAGAATAATAACTCAGGGACCTGACCTTGTCGTGTTTGTTGTTGCATGTAAGTAAATGTTGATAAATTTAATCCAAAGTTTGTAAAAGTGAAAAAAATATATAAATATATATATAAACCTCTGGTGTTCACCTTATGTGCAAACGTGTGAGTGTATGACTTGAGCTGGCCCTTTAAGGAGCTTGTTTGTGTTTCAATCTGAACTCATAGTATCACGTACATTCCGTTAACCCTATGAGTAAAGATAAGGAGTTGTAGTGCCATAATAATGTGAAAACACATAGATCACATCCCTAGTGAACAGAATTACATTTGTGTATGTGCTTTATAAATAAGGTGATCACCCAAGGTTATATTTGATTATAATTTGATTATAGTTATAAAATTAAACAGCTGCTAGTAAGAGTTGCTGACGATTGTTTTAACCATAACCTGAGTCTGTTTGCTAACATTGCAGGGCACTAAGAGACAAGCAACTTTTAACTTGGCGTATTGCTTTGTGATTGTAGTTTGTGATAATAGAGGTGGGGTCTACTGCAGCTTTCAGTGATAGACGTATCGCGTGTGAAGTGCCGGCTAAAGGTCAGCCAATATTTCTGCATATGAAGAATCAGGGAGGATTAAACCTAAGTGTGCATATCTTGCTATGGAAAAATGTTCCATATTGCACCGATTTTGTACAGTACTGTGACCAATGGGTACAGTCTATAGGAAATGTGAGGGGAAAAAACCATAGTACATGTTATGGAATTGTGTTTTTCAATGATGGATGCTGTGGGGTTTGGCCTGATCAACCAATACTGACTGCAGTATCAATATTGAAATGTGAAAACGCTAATTTAAGTCATGTGTGTATAGTCACAGAGTTAATACAGATAAGTTATATAAGAATAAAAAAATGAAATGAAAAAGACTATAAAACTATGGTACCAAATGACCCGCCCTGTGCCTGCAAAATTGTATGTCATCGTGGGGTTTTGTTTTATCGTGTCTAGTATGTCCGACATGAAAATTCAGTGTTTGTACTTTCGAAAGCACAATATCTGCTCTATTCTGTGTTAACACAGAAACTTTTCTGTGTCTGTGACTGTCTGGCAGGTTTACAAGTCTTGTGCATAATGTTTATATATGTTTTGAACTGAGAAAAAAATAGAGTTAAAGAGTTGAGAATCTCCGTGTTCAAATGGCTTTTGGCAGATCTGAAAGCTGTGTGATTAGAAATGTGTGTTTATCTGATGTTACTACTTATTTATGAAGTGAAGTTTTCCGTGTGGTATTGTTTTAATACCTAGATATTCTTTAATCCAATATGTTATGAGAAGGTCTGCCAGCAAATTGTTAATGGCTTGATCCTTGTGCTGTATTGCGATAAGAAGATAAAGTTTTTGCCCTGTAATTTAAGTAAAAAGTTTTTCCCTGTAATATAAGTCTTCGGTCTCCAAAGCTGTTGTAGCATGGTGAGCTACACGGGAAGCCCAGATTCGTGCCCCCTTCCTGCATAGCACAAGGCTATGACACAGTGGAAAAAATATATATTTTTATTCATTGAGTTTTTTGTTTTTTTCATCTAATGAGATGGATCATAATAAGTATAAGCAATACTCTGGATATGTTTAGTGTTATGATATCCGACAAATGCTGTAGAAAGACAATGATTTGTAATTACAAATGTTTGTCATACAAACGATCCACTGTATTTTTAAGATGAGAACTCATTTAGTAAACTGATAATTTAGCAGATAGTCTGTAGAGAAAGCTGCAATTCAAAGAAAGTGTAAGTTACAGGGATAGAACTGCAATCAGGAAAAATCCCAGCAGTATACACAAGCTACATTGTCTCAGAATTGAATATGTTAAGCATGTGGAATTTATGGACACAGCTGTCCGTCATCTGTGGCACTACAGATATCAGCAAACGTCTCCCTCCTTCAGACTCTTCCCCTTCCAGAGCTAACAGAAATGTATCTCTCGCTCCTACTGGAAATTGTCCAAAAGAGACAACGCCCGACTGCTGAGCTGATCTCTATCCCCCCCCCCCCCCCCCCCCCCCCCCCCCCCCCGTTCTCATATACAACCCTAGACAGCAATTGTGGAGTTTTCGAAGCTGCTGCAGGTAGAATCATAGGAAAAGATAACTGTATTATTCCTAAAACATCACAGATTGCTACAAGCAATTACTTACTACGCTTACTACGCTAAGTTACAGTGTACAATATACTGCATCACGGATTAGGTATTTCTACAGATTCCAGAAAGAAGTACAGAGTAGGGACAGGCTCAGTTGGATACATAGCATATATATATATATATATATATATATATATATATATATATCACTTACCCTGTGTTTCTATGAATACAGGTAAAGGATATGCTTGCTGAAATCCATGATAAAGTATAGGCATTGATATACAAGGATAGCTGCTAACTATGCATAATTGTCCTCCGGATTGCAAAGGTCCTTAGTGGACTGCACCATATGCAGTGATGAACTAGGTTCAGTAGAAAGAAAGTGTGGGGGTATGATTGTATAGAAAAGATATACAGATAATGTGAGAGGTTCTAGGATTTGATAAGCGTGTATGAATAAGTGAGTTTTCAGGGAATGCTTGTACGTGATAGGGCATTCCATAGAATGGATGTAGTCAGTTTGTAATCATGCATGGGAGCAAGTAATGGGTGTGGATGAGAGACGTAGATCTTGTGAAGAGCGAAGGATTTCTAGACAGTTTTTCTCTATACTTGAAAAAAACAACCTAGAATCTTCTGAAAAATAACTTGCAATCTTTTGTACCTACAGAAAGTATATCCAGTATGTGGATGACCTGCTGCTGTTGTGCTCCAAATCATTTGAAGCATCGGTGTCAGATACTAAACAGTGGCCCTCATTCCGAGTCGTTCGCTCGGTATTTTTCATCGCATCGCAGTGAAAATCCGCTTAGTACGCATGCGCAATATTCGTGCTGCGACTGCGCCAAGTAATTTTACAATGAAGATAGTATTTTTACTCACAGCTTTTTCATCGCTCCGGCGATTGTAGTGTGATTGACAGGAAATGGGTGTTACTGGGCGGAAACACAGCGTTTTATGGGCGTGTGGATGAAAACGCTACCGTTTCCGGAAAAAACGCAGGAGTGGCTGGAGAAACGGGGGAGTGTCTGAGCGAACGCTGGGTGTGTTTGTGACGTCAAACCAGGAACGACAAGCACTGAACTGATCGCAGATGCCGAGTAAGTGTGGAGCTACTCTGAAACTGCTAAGTAGTTTGTTATCGCAATATTGCGAATACATCGTTCGCAATTTTAAGAAGCTAAGATTCACTCCCAGTAGGCGGCGGCTTAGCGTGTGTAACTCTTCTAAAATCGCCTTGCGACCGATCAACTCGGAATGAGGGCCAGTGTTGTGTTTTCTTGCAGAACAGGACACAAGGTGTCAGGGACAAAATTCAACGGTGTACTGACAAAGTTAAATAACTAGGCCATTACTTGGCACCAGGCCAAAGACAAAAACCCTCAGAGGGCGAAGCTTCGGTACACATTTATTAAGATATATATATATATATATATATATATATGTCCAGATGATAAATCCCTTAATACAGTAAAAAAAAAATAGCAAGTGCTATATTGCATGCATTCAAGTATACACTATATTACACTTTATCATGAAGTAAAAATAATGTTTAAAACTGTGGTTAAGCAGTAGATTTTGTATGATGTGTACATCTTACCTCTGACAGTATACAACTGTGATATAGCTGCATACTTGTCTTCCTCGTCCTCAAAAGTGAGGAGTATAAGGAATACAATGTGGATGAGTAAGACAATGATAATTATTACATTGCATTTAAAAAAACCTGATAGTAATAGGAGAATACATTCTCTAGCATCCATAGGGGATACTGGGATGGTGAATTACAGAGGGGTAACTGAAATTAGTATGTGAATTAGTGAATTAGTAATAGTAAAGTGTTGCTATAGAAAATGTCATGAGTTATGCACATCTAAGGGTAATTAACATGAAATAGAATGACAGTAGTATGAAGTTTAATGGAGAAATATACATTGTGGTTTTTTTTTGGGATGTTAAAAACAACATTGTTTTAAATACAACATAGTTTAATGCTAAAAAGGAACTATAGTATGTGTAGCAGGCGTTAAGGGGTGAAGCAAAGCCAGATGTGTGGTCTACTGTCTCAAATGCAGAACGTTTTCTTACTGATAGAAATAGTTCATAGGAGTTTTGAGGGGGGGGGGGGGGGGGGGGGACTATGGTGATGTTACAGGAATTGGTATGAAGACATGATTTAACCACTTGTTATAGGGAATATTTTTCAAGGCATATGTGTAATGTTGAGAACAAAAAGTCATAATTTGACAGGAAAGGTTTGAAGAATTAAGCATTATTAATCTACAAAAGAGACAGGAAAGGCAGAATGTGAATCATGGCATGGTCCAATCGTTGGTTCAATAGTGGTAGAATTACACCTAAGTCTCTGCTTAGTCTCTTCTGTATCTTTTTTTGGTTATTTTTTTTTTGGAATCCAGCAAAGATATGTTATCCAGCAAAGATATATTATCCAGAGCAAAGACTGATTCAAAACTACAAAATGATTTGACTGTTCAATGTGTCACACAAATTATTTAAACAGTTACAAGAATATCAAAAGCTGCAAGAACCTTGGAAGGATATTTAACCAACACGAACACTCATCCGGCACAGGACAAATCATTGAGAGAGAGGAGACGGTGTTATGGTGAGAAGTTGCTTATGTTTCGGTTCCATTACAGATCGCATAGGATGGTCCTTGACAAGTACCGCTGACTACTGATACAGCCGTTGCAAAGGCTGCAGAAGAAGGACACCTAGATCCATGAGCTCGCATTGGAATGAAAAGGTCAGAGACCGGAGCTTAAAGGAACCTAACACTAAAAACTATTGTATGGAGTTACTACTGTTACTACCAAAGAGTTTTATTCGAATAAACCCTCGAGATGGAGATGATTATGATCATTGATAATAGACTATGTGCTTATAAGCTAATGTCCTACAAAACGTTTAACATTTCTGAAAGTATACGGGAGCAATGTTATTTATAACAGTATTAGGACTTGATTTCTTTTCTTTGAAGAGAGAGCGAGCAAACGTGTGGTGTAGGTATGAGTACCCATCCATCATTGTGGATGGGAATTATTTCAATAAGACCCTTCCTTCCTCTTTTCTTTTCTAAGCAGGAAATCCAGAGAGATTTATGACCGGTGTAACGATCACCCTGTGAAAAATGTGGTTGTGAGTATTGTACTCCACTTGAAGAGAGATGTATAGATTGATGTATGGATAATTTAGGATATTATTCTGAGGAAGATCCAGTCCAGCAATACCATTAATTGTTGGAAAGATTTTGGGTACTGCTGCTATATAAATATTATTGTGAATTGTTATAATTGTTGGGTATGTATACAAAGACAACAGCATTGTATAGTAACAAGGCCAAAGTTCTCTATGTAAGTTACATTTGATGTGATTACCAAAACTTTATAGAGTTCTGATAACAGTGAAACAGGTACATGTGTATAGAAAGTTACAGCATCTCAAGCTAGAACCACTAGTGGTAATATTAACTACATATATATGGGGTGTATTTCATTTAGGGGAAATAAAATAGGTCAATAATACAGGAAAGATTCCCTTATGCAGATAGGAAAGATTGAGTTAAGGAAATGTGAAAGGATGGTTACCCTATACAAACCTAATGTTTCTATATGTACTAGATATAGGGAGTTCGGTATATAAAATAGGATTTTAATACCTACCGGTAAATCCTTTTACATAGTATCTAAACATAGTATCTAGGGTTGAAAAAAGACAATTGTCCATCGAGTTCAACCTATTTGTGGTCTCCTATGCACGATTATTTTTAATATAATTTTGACTGAAATTGATGACTGCCGTTACGTTTTACCCCTCTTTTTTATAATAACCATAGTGCGTGACTACGTCCCGTAACCCTAGATATCCTTATCCATTAGGAATTTATCTAACCCATTCTTAAAGGTGTTGACAGATTCCGCCATTACAACTTAGGCAGGGAATTCCAAACACGTATTGTCCTTACCGTAAAAAAGCCTGTACGCCGATTTGTGCGGAATCTCCTCTCCTCTAACCTGAGCGAGTGTCCACGAGTTCTCTGTGTTGATCTAACCAAAAACAGGTCCTGCGCAAGATCTGTATATTGTCCCCTTATATATTTGTAAATGTTGATCATGTCCCCTCTTAATCTCCTCTTTTCCAGTGTAAACATGCCTAGTCTTGCAAGCCTTTCCTCGTATTCCAGCATCTCCATACCCTTAATTAGTTTGGTCGCCCACCTCTGAACCTTTTCTAACTCCAGGATATCCTTTTTGTAGTAAGGGGCTCAGAATTGAACACAGTATTCAAGGTGTGGCCTCACAAGTGATTTATATAACGGGAGTATAATACTCTCATCCCTAGCATCAATTCCCCATTTTATGCAAGCTAATATCTTATTAGCCTTCTTTGCTGCAGTCCTACTTTAGGTACTGCTGCTTAGTTTGCTATCTATGAGGACACCTAAGTCATTTTCCAGTACAGAATCCCCTAATTTTACCCCATTTAGTAGGTAGGTGTTATTTTTGTTCTTGTCACCACAGTGCATTACCTTACACTTGCCAGTGTTGAAGCGCATTCTCCATTTCGCTGCCCAAGCTTCTAATTTAACTAAGTCATTCTGAAGCGACTCAGCATCCCTTTCTCTTAGTCCATAGAGGATGCTGGGGATGCTTCAAGAACCATGGGGTATAGATGGGATCCGCAGGAGACATGGGCACTTTAAGACTTAAAAAGGGGTGTGAACTGGCTCCTCCCTCTATGCCCCTCCTCCAGACTCCAGTTATTGGAACTGTGCCTAGGGAGACGGACATTTAGAGGAAAAGGATTTATTTAATTTTTAAACTAAGGTGAGATACCCACCAGCTCCCACCTCAACACGCCGTACCACATGGCATTCAACAACAATGCATGCAATGGCATGACCAACATCAGCCACAGACTGACTGAACTTAACTCAACATGAGTGTAACCATAACCAAACTGCAGAAACAGCCCGCACTGCGACGGGCACCCAGCATCCTCTACGGACTAAGAGAAAAGGATTTACTGGTAGGTATTAAAATCCTATTTTCTCATATGTCCTAGAGGATGCTTCAAGAACTATGGGGTTTATTCCAAAGCCCTCAAACGGGCAGGAGAGTGCGGATGACTCTGCAGCACCGATTGACCAAACAAGAGGTCCTCCTCAGCCACGGTATCAAACTTGTAAAACTTTGCAAAGGTGTTTGATCCCAACCATGTAGCTGCTCGGCAAAGCTGTAATGCCGAGACCCCTCGGGCAGCCGCCCAGAATGAGCCCACCTTTCTGGTAGAATGGGCTTTCACCGATTTCAGTAATGGCAATCCTGCCGTAGAATGAGCCTGCTGAATCGTATTACAGATCCAGCGTGCAATAGTCTGCTTGGAAGCAGGAGCCCCAATCTTATTGGGAGCCCAGAGAACAAACAGAGCCTCTGCTTTCCTAATCTGCGCCATTCTGGCGACATAGATTTTCAAAGCTCTAACCACATCGAGAGACTTCGATTTCGCCAAGGCGTCACTAGCCACTGGCACCACAATAGGCTGGTTTACGTGAAATGATGAAACCACTTTTGGCAGAAATTGCTGACGAGTTCTCAACTCCACTCTATCAGCATGGAAAAAGCCACCAACTCGGACACCCGCATTGCGGACGCCAAAGCCAACAACATGACTGCTTTCCAAGTAAGGAATTTTAACTCAACCTTACGCAAAGGTTCAAACCAATGAGCTTGCAGGAACTGCAACACCACATTAAGATCCCACGGTGCCACAGGAGGCACAAATGGAGGTTGGATGTGCAGGACGCCATTCACGAAGGTCTGAACTTCTGGAAGGGAGGCCAATTCTTTCTGAAAGAAGATTGATAAGGCCGAAATTTGTACTTTAATGGAGCCTAACTTTAGGCCCGCATCCATGCCTGCTTGCAAAAAAATGGAGCAAACACCCCAGCTGAAATTCTTCCATAGGAGCCTTCTTGGATTCCCACCAAGACACATATTTCCTCCAAATACGGTAGTAATGCTTTGTCGTTACTTCTTTTCTAGCCTGAAGAAGTGTGGGAATGACTTCACTGGGAATACCCATTCGGGCTAGGATTTGGCATTCAACCGCCATGCCATCAAACGCAGCCATGGTAAGTCTTGATACACGCATGGTCCTTGTTGTAACAGGTCCTCCCATAGAGGAAGAGGCCAGGGATCTTCTATGAGCAACTCCTGAAGATCTGGATACAAGGCCCTTTTTGACCAATCTGGAACAATGAGTATTGCCTGAACCCTTGTTCTTCTTATAATCTTTATCATCTTTGGAAGTGGAGGGAACACATAGATCAACGGAAAACACCCACGGTGTCACTAGAGCGTCCACCGCTATTTCTTGAGGGTCCCTCGACCTGGAACAATATCTCTGAAGTTTCTTGTTGAGGCGGGACACCATCATGTCTATTGAGGAATTCCCCAACGACTTGTCACTTCTGCAAAGACCTCTTGATGAAGACCCCACTCTCCTGGATGGAGATCGTGTCTGCTGAGGAAGTCTGCTTCCCAGTTGTACACTCCTGGAATGAAGACTGCTGACAGAGCGCTTGCAAGTCTTTCCGCCCAGCGAAGAACTTTCGTGGCCTCTGCTATCGCCGCTCTACTCTTTGTTCCGCCCTGTCGGTTTATGTACCCCACTGCTGTTATGTTGTCTGACTGAATCAAGACGGATAGGCCGTGAAGAAGATGTTCTGCTTTCAGAATGCTGGTGTAACTGGCCCATTTTCCTGAAAGTTTCTCCCCCTGTGTGACTGATCCCCAGCCTCGGGGGCTTGCATCTGTGGTCACCAGGATCCAATCCTGAATCGCAAACCTGCATCCTTCCAGAAGGTGAGAACTGTGCAGCCACCACAGAAGGGAGATCCTGGTCCTGGAAGATTGGATTATTTTTCGGTGCATGTCCAGGTGAGACCCGGACCACTTGCCCAACAGGTCCCACTGAAACACCCCTGGCATGGAACCTGCCATACAGAATGGCCTCGTAGGCCGCCACCATCTTCCCCAGCAACCGAGTGCATTGAAGAATTGACACTCTTACTGGTTTCAAAATCTGTTTTACCATGTTCTGTATTTCCAGAGCCTTTTCCACTGGAAGAAAAACTCTCTGTAATTCTGTACCAGAATCATATCGAGGGACGACAGCCATGTTGTCGGAACCAACTGTGAGTTTGGCAAGTTTAGGAGCCAACCATGTTGTTGCAGTATCATCAGTGAGCGCGCAACATTTTTCAGCAATTGCTCCTTGGATCTCACCTTTATGAGGAGATCGTCCAAGTATGGGATAATTGTGATTCCCTGCTTGCGCAGGAGAACCATCATTTCCGCCATAACCTTGGTGGAAATCCTCGGAGTCATGGACTGACCAAACGGCAACGTCTGAAATTGGTAATGACAATCCTAAAAAGCAAACCTCAGGTATGCCTGATGTGGAGGATATATTGGAACGTGTAAGTAGACATCCTTTATGATGACTGACACCATAAAATCCCCCTTCTCCACTCCAGACTGGAGATCACTGCTCGGAGAGATTCCATCTTGAACATGAATCTTTTTAGAAAGAAATTGAGGGCTTTTAGGTTCAGAATCGGTCTGACAGAGCCATCCGGCTTTGGGACCACGAACAGACTCGAATAAAAGCCTTCCCCCTGTTGTGACGGGGGTACCGTGACAATGACTTGATTTTGACACAGCTTCTGTATTGCAGCACATACTACCTCCCTTTCTAGAAGAGAAGCTGGCAAGGCCGATTTGAAAAATCGGTGAGGGGGCATGTCTTCAAACTCTAATTTGTACCCTTTAGTTACTATTTCTAATATCCAAGGATCCAGGTCCGAGTGCACCCAGACCTGACTGAAGAGTTTGAGACGTGCCCCCACTGGAGTGGAATCCCGCAGAGGAGCCCCAGTGTCATGCAGTGGATTTGGTAGAAGCCGGAGGGAACTTCTGCTCTTGGGAACTTGCCACAGCCTGTGACCTTTTTCCCTTTCCTCTTCCTCTCGCAGCAAGGAAGGAGGACCCTCGTCCTTTTTTGTATTTATTGGGCTGAAAGGACTGCATCTGATAGTGGGGCATTTTCTTTTGTTGTGTAGGAACATAAGGTAAAAATTATGACTTACCCGCGATAGCTGTAGATACCAGGTCAGTGAGGCCGTCACCAAACAAGACACTACCATTAAACAGTAGAGACTCCATAGTCTTCTTAGATTCAACATCAGCATTCCATTGATGAATCCACAATGCCCTCCTAGCCGAGACTGCCATGGCATTGGCCCTTGATCCCAAAAGGCCAATATCCCTTGCAGCTTCTTTTAAATATGCTGCAGCGTCCCTGATATAACCCAGAGTTAAAAGCACGCTATCCCTGTCTAGGGTATCTATCTCAGATGACAAGTTATCTGCCCACTTTTCAATAGCGCTACTTACCCATGCCAAAGCAATGGAAGGCCTGAGTAGCGAAACCCGTAGTGACATAAATGGATTTTAGTGTATTTTCCTGCTTATGATCTGCAGGATCCTTTAGGGCTGCCATGTCAGGAGACGAAAGCACCACCTTTTTGGACACACGCGATAGAGATTTGTCCACCGTGGGGATTGACTCCCACCTTTCCCTGTCCCCAGAGGGGAATGGATATGCCACTGTAATTCTTTTGGACCTGTATCTTCTTGTCAGGATTTTCCCAAGCTTTTTCAAAAAGAGCGTTCAGTTCATGAGAGGGAGGAAACGTTACCTCAGGTTTCTTTCCTTTATACATACAGACCCTTGTATCCGGAACAGCAGGGTCCTCTGTTATATGCAATACTTCTTTTATTGCCACAATCATGTACTGAATGCTCTTAGCCAGTTTGGGATTTAATCTGGCATCACTATAGTCGACACTGGAATCAGAGTCCGTGTCGGTATCTGTATCAGCTTTCTGGGTAAATTAATGCTTCTGTGACCCCGAAGGGGTCTGAGCTTGTGACAATGCATCCTACATGGATTTCCTCCATGTCTGGTTCTTAGACTCAGATTTATCTAATCTCTTAGTCAACCGAGCCACATTTGCATTCAAAACACTCAACATATATTCACCCAATCATCCGTCGGCGATGCCGATACGGTCACTCTCACAGTCTTTTCTGTCCCCACTTCAGCCTCCTCCTGGGAAGAGCACTCAGCCTCAGATATGTTGACACACACGTACCGACACCCACAACCACACTGGGGCTATAGGAGACAGACCCACAACAAAGCCTGTAAGAGAGACACAGAGGGAGTTCTGCCAGCTCACAACCCAGCGCCTATCCCGGTTCTGAAGCAAGTAATATACTGACCAGACCTGGTTTTAATTTCAACAAATTAGCACCAAATCTCTTGTGCCCCCCCCCCCCATTTTGCACCCTGTTACTTGTACAGTAGTGTGGGAGGCCAGGCTCAGCATCTCTGCCACTTCTGTGAAGAGAAAATGGCGCTGGTCAGAGCTGTGAGGGCTAAGCCACGCCCCCTTAATGGCGTGCTTCAGTCCTGCTTAATTTCACATATTTATACTGGCAGGGGTCTGTAATTAGTGCCCAGGCACTGTATACACTCTTGCCAGTCGCTATTTGAGGATTTATGCTGCCAGGGTGCCCCCTCTGTGCCCTGTACCCTGCAGTGCCGTTTTGTATGTGGGAGCATGGCGCGCAGTGCGGTACCTCAAAAGCCGTCTTCTGCCATCACTGAAGTCTTCTGATCTTCTTTTACTCACCCGGCTTCTGACTTCTGGCTCTGCAAGGAGGTTGACGGTGCGGCTCCGGGAACGAGCATCTAGGCGTACCTAGCGATCAGACCCTCTGGAGCTAATGGTGTCCTGTAGCCTAAGAAGCAGAGCCTTGAAACTCACAGAAGTAGGTCTGCTTCTCTCCCCTCAGTCCCACGATGCAGGGAGCCTGTTGCCAGCAGGTCTCCCTGAAACTAACATACCTAACAAAAGTCTTTTTTCTGAGAAAATCTGGAGAGCTCATCAGTGTGCATCCAGTCTCACTGGGCACAGAATCTAACTGGAGTCTGGAGGATGGTTATAGAGGGAGGAGCCAGTTCACACCCCTTTTTAAGTCTTAAAGTGCCCATGTCTCCTGCGGATCCTGTCTGTACCCCATGGTTTTTGAAGCATCCCCGGCATCCTCTAGGATGTATGAGAAAAAGTAATGGTTACATAGGATGTTCATTAAAGTTTGTGATTTAGTACTGTACTTTACCAGAAGTAGATTTAGAGGCTCAAGGAGATCTCATACATAACTGGGAATGTTAGTTGCCACTATGTCCTTAGGATATGATATACAATTGGTTACCTCTTAATTCTGAAGATGATTATTTATGAAGATTAATTTAGCAATTTTATACAAAAACACATAATAACTTGAGAAAAGTTTTCTTGCAGAGTGAACTATTCCTAAAAGAGTGATTGACTCAGTAATCAGAAAACATGTTCCTGTCACCAGAGCATCAATAAATCCTCGAATTGGTGGAGGTGCCGCTAATAAGTTCTCCTATGGCTAATGGAGTTTTATGATTAATCAACTGGGAGTTGACGTTTTATTTCATCTAAAGTTATTGATAACAAGACTGAACTTTATGATAAGACAATCCAGGACATTGGACATTCCAGGACATTGGACATGAACTATTACGATACCACATTGTTCTACATTCTTTAATACCACAAATTGAAGGATATTGTTTGATTTCCGGATTAGCACTTTGAGGTCACTGCTATACTTATTTGACCAATGACATTACAGATCCAGATACGTGTATTGCCAAGTATATAAAGGAGGCCCAAGATATAAAAGAAGAACTTTAACAAAGACATTATGATATGGACTAGAAAGGATAAATGTTTAAATCCTAGTATTCAATTTTCAGGATTAGGATTATTTTTTTAAAGTATATTGTATGTGATGATGTATTCTGTGATGAGGTTCATCCTTGTGATCATTATAGCCATTCTTTTGATGTACACTGCCTACAGGTGCGGCCTATGGGGGTAATTCCAAGTTGATCGCAGCAGGAAATTTTTTAGCAGTTGGCCAAAACCATGTGCACTGCAGGGGAGGCAGATATAACATGTGCAGAGAGTTAGATTTGGGTGGGTTATTTTATTTCTGTGCAGGGTAAATACTGTCTGCTTTATTTTTACACTGCAAATTAGATTGCAGATTGAACACATCACACCCAAATCAAACTCTCTCTGCACATGTTATATCTGCCCCCCCTGCAGTGCACATGGTTTTGCCCAATTGCTAACAGAATTCCTGCTGCGATCAACTTGGAATTACCCCCTATGTTGTATTTAGAAGGCTACTGCCAGACGCAGAACAGCAGTACTACCTGAAATGATTATTAGTGAACTATACGTTCCCAGAAATTCCCCTGAGATGACCGGACACATGGATAATGTCCCTGATCAGAGAGTGGAACTGTCAAATACTGTGACAGAGGCAACATTCTAAAGGCCTAACAATTATATATATCTGTACTACGGTATAGTACGTATATTATGCATACACATAATAATCACAATATCAAAGGTAATCTATATTCACCATGATAGTATAAAAGCATAACAGACTCCATTTTGTTTCTAGCTTAAATAGGAAAGTATATTCATATGAACTCTATACAGACTAAAAGTACAAAAACAACTTAATTAGCTGGTTTGGAGTTATCAAGGACACATGGCTGAGAACAGGAGCCATCTTCGTCACCAGGATGTGTTGCTAAATATCTCTTGGTTGTTTTGGCCAATTGTCCTAATATGAGCATAACACTGTACTCAAGATGCATGAAATCATATGGGAGGGTTATAAGAATGGGGCATAACTTGATGGTATAAAAATCATTGTATTGACATGTTTCTTGGGTTGATTCATTTTGACCCAGGCTGAGAGATGTTCCCTCTCAACCTGTATACTTGCGTGGTCCTTAAAATAAATATTCACTTGCTTTTCTAAATCTTCAATTCAGTCTTTTACTTAACATAAACTCAAACAGCAACAATATAGTTAAAGTAGTAAGATACATTCGGCCTTCCAAGAACGAGGTTATCCTGACTATGGCCCTCATTCCGAGTTGTTCGCTCGGTATTTTTCATCGCATCGCAGTGAAAATCCGCTTAGTACGCATGCGCAATGTTCGCACTGCGACTGCGCCAAGTAACTTTACTATGATGAAAGTATTTTTACTCACGGCTTTTTCTTCGCTCCGGCGATCGTAATGTGATTGACAGGAAATGGGTGTTACTGGGCGGAAACACGGCGTTTCAGGGGCGTGTGGCTGAAAACGCTACCGTTTCCGGAAAAAACGCAGGAGTGGCCGGTGAAACGGTGGGAGTGCCTGGGCGAACGCTGGGTGTGTTTGTGACGTCAACCAGGAACGACAAGCACTGAAATGATCGCACAGGCAGAGTAAGTCTGGAGCTACTCTGAAACTGCTAAGTAGTTAGTAATCGCAATATTGCGAATACATCGGTCGCAATTTTAAGAAGCTAAGATTCACTCCCAGTAGGCGGCGGCTTAGCGTGTGTAACTCTGCTAAATTCGCCTTGCGACCGATCAACTCGGAATGAGGGCCTATGTGTTGACAAAAGCCCTACAAGAGGTGGCCCCTAGGGATAGAACCACTCTATTGGGGGATAAAAAACAAAAATTACATGGAAGTAAATCTGAAGAATTAGGCTCTTGCAGAGATAATTGTGTGTTCGTTACACAATACAACACACATGCCACTCAAATAAGACAGATCATAAGAATACTCCTTTACTTAAAATTGATCCCTTATTAGAATCCGAAATTGGGAACAAAATAAAAGTAGTTAACAAAAAATCAGAAACCCTTCAATCTAAACTAGCTCCTAGTATGTTTAACCAAAATAAGAATACCTATTTAGATAAAAAGAAAGGTGGACAAAGAGACTCTAGTGGGGAGGTAACAAGTGTTGTAACCATGGGGGCCAGTTCTTTTGAGTGGCTGAAAATGAAACCTCAGGGATTTTTTAAATGTGCTTCATCTAGATATTTAACATGCAATAATATAAACCCTAGAAATAAACTATATAGATCTAAAACCACAGGTGAAGAGTTTGTTATAGCACAGTTTCTGAACTGTAACTCCACTTATGTAATATATCTAGTGGAGTGTGGTTGTGGTATCCAGTATGTAGGCCCCACCATCAGGAAACTGAAGGTGCGGTGTCTGGATCATAGAAGGAACATACTTAAGAAATGTCTACTACATAGCTTATCTAGGCATACTAGTTCCTGCGAACATGGGGTTTATTTATGAATATTCGTGTTTTTGACGCTTTTAAGGGTGTTTGATCTCGAATAGTATCGGGTGCATTTTCCTGCAACTTTTTGAATCCTGATACAGTCATTTACTAAGCTGCCGACTTTTGCACATTCGTTTTTTCCGATGTCGATGTGATTCGTAATGTCAGGCAGTGTTTTACGGGAGTGATGAGTAAAACACTGCCTGACAAAACACAAGGAATCCCGGCCGGATCTGTGAGATCCATGCAGGGCTTCATTGTGTACCTTAAAAAATAGTTTAAAGTGTTAAAAACTCTGAAAAAATGATAGCCAAGTGTAATAATCAGAATACTGTTTTTTTGCAGCAGTACTACAAGTCCCAGCAAGCCTCCCCCGCAAGCTGGTACTTGGAGAACCACAAGTACCAGCATGCAGTGGCAAACCGGGCCTGCTCGTACCTATAGTACTACTACAAAAAAAAATACCCAACAAAAAACACCACACACACCATGACAGTAAAACTTTATTACATACATGCACACCTACATACACACATACTTACCTATGTTCACATGAGGCTCGATGTTCACATGTCTAATGCTCGAAAGCGTGTGGCCTACACTGAGGTTCACACGTGGCGGACCATTGTACAACTCGAGTGGCAGTGGTCTGGCCTCCACCGCCAACAGCCGCACTTGCTGGCTCAGCTGCGCCACCATATACTTGACATTGAGTAATGCACACTGTGGCATTTCTGTTTACATGAGTGTTTGTTAGCAGGTAAATGTATAATAATATTTGCTGCCATAAATGTGTGTTTGGCCTGTAGATAGTGGTAGTGTATGTACAGTACCAGTCAAGAGTTTGGACACACCTTATTCAATGGTTTAATTCATTATAAGTATTTTCTATATTGTAGATTAATACTGAAGACATCACAACTATGAAAGAACACAT
This sequence comes from Pseudophryne corroboree, assembly GCF_028390025.1. NCBI lineage: Eukaryota > Metazoa > Chordata > Amphibia > Anura > Myobatrachidae > Pseudophryne > Pseudophryne corroboree. Next base: position 94,397 of record NW_026967707.1, read on the forward strand.
ATGGAATTATGCTGTAAACATAAAAGTGTTACTGTACATCAAAATCTGTTTTATGTTTTAGATTCCTCAAAGTAGCCCCTTTTTGCTTTGATGACAGCTTTGTACACTCTTGGTATTCTCTCAATCAGCTTCATGAGGTAGTCTCCTAGAATGGTTTTCCAACAGTCTTGAAGGAGTTCCCAGAGGTGCGGAGCACTTGTTGGTTGCTTTTCCTTCACTCTGTGGTCCAACTCATCCCAAGCCATCTCAATTGGGTTTAGGTCAGGTGATTGTGGAGGTCAGGTCTTCTGACACAGCACTCCATCATTTTCCTTCTTGGTCAAGTAGCCCTTACATAGCCTGGAGGCGTGTTTGGGGTCATTGTCTTGTTGAAAAACAAATGATGGTCCCAGTAAACGCAAACCAGATGGGATGGCATGGCGCTGCAGAATACTGTGGTAGCCATGCTGGTTAAGTGTGCCTTGAATTTTGAATAAATCACCAACAGTGTCACCAGCAAAGCTCCTCCTCCATGCTTCACAGTGGGAACCACACATTCAGAAACTAGAGATGAGTGGGTTCGGATTTAACACCAGAATTAATGCAAGTTCGGTTTTATACGGATTTTTCTTATTGGCTATCCCAAACACGTGATGTCCGTGACCCAATAAGATGGGGTTTTGAGAACCGAGTAAAACTGAACCCACTCATCTCTAACAGAATTCATCCACTCACCTTCTCTGCGTCTCACAAAGTCACGGTGGTTGGAATAAAAAATCTCAAATTTGGACTCAGACCAAAGTACAGTTTTCCACTTGTCTTATGTCCATTCCTTGTGTTTCTTGGCCCAAACAATTCTCTTCTTCTTGTTGTAAAATGTAGGTGGGAGTCTTCCGGGTGTTTCGCTTGGTACAGTGGCTGCCTCTTAATTTCACAAAAAGGACTTATCCCAACAGGTCTAAATTAGAACTATAGAAACAGGGGAATGTGAATAGGATGGAGCTACTGTGCCTATATAAATGGACGTGTGGTAAATTATACGGAAAATTATATTTAATACTTATCCTAAGTTAATTATGATAACTGGAATTCCTTGATCCAATAGATAGCCTCTTTTTGTGCTGTCACAGTGGACTCACAGGTACATAGAAGACATAATGGTACGGAAATTATGTGTAGCAACTTTCAATGAAATATGTGGATGTATCTATGTTCAAGATTATTCCATACATGAGATTATAATGCGGTACTCCTTATGAAAGTGAATTATCTTTTTTTAGTAGATTAGAGGTGGCGTACCTCACTTACACAATATAATGTGCTATAACCCTTATAATGGTTTCTTTATATCTTAACCCCACAATAAGATATGCAGGTGATCTTAGGAACAGCATACCTCACTTACATAGTGAGGAACAGTATAACACACATCAAGGTATCGTTATCATAAGGTACGTCTCAAGCGTACCATTACTCACAATGAATACAGCATAACTCCACATATAAAGGTCTCTGCGTCAAATAGACTTGTACAGTGATGCAATAAAGGTACAATTTATTTCACAAATGGTTTAAAATGGTTGAAAAATAAACATACAAGCCTTAGGGGGAGGGGGCTGTGCGAGATCCCAGCAAGGAAGAATATATGATTTTGTTGAGCTGAGGTCCGGTAACGAAGCTCCAAATGCCAAATATAGAGAAATAAAATAGGTCTTACCTTACATGGGAGACACAAATCCACCTCACCTGTGCAAAGACCCCCTTTGGGCAACGTGTTTCGAGTCTGCGGTGACTTTTTCAAGGCATGCCTTCAAAAAGAGTCACTACAGACTCAAAACGCATACAGAAAGAGTCCCTACCCCCGTAATGTCACCCCACTATTTAAATGAGCTGTCAAAATTGGACATAGCCAAAATCACAAGTACATAGTAACTATTGGTGGTTCTGGGCTCCGGCCAGTTCAAGGGAAATCGCACAGTCACTATGGCAGTGTGTGTACCCACCTTTATACACCAGACGGGATATTTATACACAGCAACACTGATATTATGTGGACACAAAAGTAACAATACAAGTGACACATTAACAGGAAATTGTTTCTGTCACCATAGCGACAATTATCTGATAATAATTTAATACACAGACACATAAAAAGACTCAACAGAAATCTTTTTTTTAAATGACTTTATTTCATATCGTAATACACATATTTTTGTCTATCTATATTTTCAACTTAAAAATGACTTGACTCTGCACAACATGGATAAAATATCCTTTAAAGCACAGAAACAATTCAAGTTACGTGTTAGTATTGCAGGTAAGTAAAAGAGATACATATCAGGAGAGCCAAAACCCTATGGGGGTCATTCAGACCATGCCGCAATAGCGGCCCACAGCAGTTTGCTGGTGTTAGCTAAATGCACATGTGCAGCAGCCATGCGGACATACATTGTGGCCGCATACCTAAGGGGTGAACGCGGGCAGGCCCGGACCATTTTCCGGGGGGCTGCGTGATGTCACATCTGCGTTAATCTTTAACCCCCTATAAGCTTCCAGAGTGCACCTCATATTTCATCTTTTCCAAGTTACTACAAATGATATGAGATCGGTAGCAGCACTACTTTCAGGATTATTACACAGAAAAGGAGGGAGTCAATGGGTATAATCCCACAGACAAAAAGTGGGCGCTGATTACTCGAACTAATTAATTATATAAAAAATAATAATAAATAAAAATAATTAATTATATGGGTAAAATACCTGTGGTATGGGAATCACCCTATTAGCTGCCCACAATGGTGGACCTGGGTATCCACCTGACTAGTACAAAGAGAAAAATAATAATGATAATGTGGGCGCTCAAGGGGATTTTTAAAAATACAACGGCTGCTGGTTTTGTATAAAATCAATTACATTTATTGGTAAAAATAAAAATTATCTTAAAAAGAGCAAATCAACATCTATATAACTTTGTTGCCGTAGACGACAACTGATCACGAATTAATAAAACAAATTACAACAATAGTATAATGGTATTAGAAAGTTGTTAGTAATAACTGTGTCCTGGGTCCCGGGACTTTAAGGAATATTAGAGCACTCTCCCAGATTTATGTTGTTAGTTTTCTTGCATGCATGCATGTAGCTGTTATTAATTATTAAGAGTTTAGTGCTGATACAGGCTCAAATGCACTTTGCGGGAAAAAAGAAGAAAAAGGCTGAGGATTAACAACGCCTGATTATACTTCACCAATTAGTGTGGCTGGATTGGTGGTGTGCCAGTCCCGCAGCTGTCTCTCTCCGTATGGCTGGCCGCACTGCGGCGGTTTCTCTTAGGGCCGTGCCTGATATGTATGGCACAGTGTCCTGCAGGCTTGTGCTTGGCTGAGTCTGGAGCGGAGACAGAGAGCCGTGTGTGGAAGTCCTGGGTAGCAGGGGACGCTGCGATGCCGCGATTCGCGACTTCCGGTTACGGTGCTTCCGGCTTCCGGTTGCGGTCCACCTGCGTTCCACGGTTGTACAAGTCACCTGACGCGTTTCTCCGCCTCCACAATGGGCGGTTTCTTCAGAGGTATAACTTAGAGGTGATTACGATCTCTTTTTATACCCGCTTATCAGTCCTTATTGGTTACCAGAACAAGAGGATTATTTTTAACCCTTTCTATATGCTTAGAGTTTTAAATAAAAAACCAGCAGTGTATCAGCAGAAACTGACCTTATCCGTATTAACAATCACATTTAGATAAAGATACTTTAAAATACTTCGTTATGTGAACATATTCAGTGAATACATATTGGACCACACTGAGATGCTAATAAAGGATATATAAAAATTCATACAAAAAGTATAATTCAAAAGTGAAGACAGAGACAATGATCCTTATTAAATACAAAGATCGAGGGACTATAATTAGGTTCTTATAAATTTATACAAAAGCAAAACTAATTACTATACATACATACATAAAATAAATATATAATGTATAATAATCACTCTGTTAGATGGAACTGTAGGGGAATGTTTCCTTTAGGAGACTTCTATAGGGGCCAGCCTTTCCAAAGATGACAACCATTTAATGTCATTAAAAACATTAATTTTTTTATTTTTCATATATATTATTATTTTATTATATTATTATCCTCACCGATACCCACCAAATTAATGGAAAAGGGAAGGGAACAAGTGTATTGTAAATTTGGGTGAACAGAGAGAGGAGGTATGTGGGAAGAGAGCACATAAAGAATCCACCCAAAAAGATTTGGTGGACACGTTTGAAAAAGGGATGCTTTATTATAGATGGTATACTAGATGTTATTCAACTCTATATTTTCGTTGAGGCCTAATGGTTCTAACGTCCTTAGACGGAAGATCCAGAAGGCTTCTCTCCTGCATAACAATGTGAAGCGATCTCCGCCTCTGTCAGTAATTCTAACTTGTTCTAAAGCCGTAATACGAATGTTGGCTATGGCACCACGTTCACACATTCTCGTATGTCTGGAGAGACTGTGGAGGGGACATTTTTTAAGAATGTTTCTTCTGTGTTCCAGAAACCGCACTTTGAGCTTCCTTATACTGGGTGCCACAACCACATTCAACCAAATAAACAACATAAGTGGAATTACAATTCAAGAATTGTGTTATGTTGAATTCTTCACCTGTGGTTCTAGACCTATAGGACTTTTTTCTATGATCTATGTTTTTACAAGTTAGACATCTGGAAGCGGCACATTTAAAAAATCCATTGGGTTCAATCCCTAACCATTTGGAGGAGGGAACTTTAGTTAAATTAGCATTTATATTCGACTCCTTGGTAGATGTATTTTCAATATAACTAAACTTTTTGTCTCTGTTTGAATTCTTATTAGTCCTCAACATACTGGGTGCTAGTTTGGATTTGAGTGTATCTGATCTTTTGTATACCACTTTAATCCGATTACCTATTTCCGATTCCAATAAGGGATCAATTTTCAGTAGTTGAGTGTTCTTAGAAATTATTTTTCTTATTTGTGTAGCATGTGTATTATATTGTGTAACAAATACACAGTTATCGCCTAAGTTGTTTCTCTTTGAACATTTTACAGCTTTTTTGTCTTCTAATAGGGTGGTTCTATTTCTACAATCTACCTCATGTAGAGCTTTCCGCAAGATATGGTCAGGATAACCCTGCTCCTGGAATGCCGAGTACAATTTACATGCTTGTTCCTTGTAAATGTGTTCTCTGGAGCAGTTCCTTTTTAATCTTAGGAACTGACTTTTGGGTATGTTATTACGCCATGCTTGAAGATGGCTACTGCTGTACATGAGAAAGTTATTTGTGTCGACAGATTTAAAGTAGGTCTCGGTATGTATGCAATTATCCATAGACAGGAGCGCAACATCCAAAAAGTTAATAGAGTGAGGGTGAGAGGTATGGGTGAATTTGAGTCCATATTCGTTACCATTTAAATGAGTGATGAAAGTGCTAATGGTGCTATCATCCCCATCCCAAATGAAAAATAAATCATCTATATAACGGCCATAGAGGACCAGGTGCGCCCCAAGGTCCACCTCCCAAATGAGCTCCTGTTCAAGTGCACCCATATAAAGATTTGCGTAACTCGGGGCGAAACTGGTCCCCATGGCCGTACCCCGTGACTGTAAAAAATATTGTTGTGCAAACGTGAAATAATTGTGCTCTAAAATGAACTTGATAGATGCAACCAGAAAGGTTTTCAGATGTTCGGAGATGGTTAGATCTCTGTCGAGTACGTTAGAGATGGTTTCAATCCCTTTCTGATGCGGGATATTTGAGTACAAAGACTCCACATCACATGTAAGAAATTGATATGTGCTCTTCCATCTAATATTTTTTAACATATTCAAAAATTGTGTGGTGTCTTTTATGTAGGATTTTAATTGTGTTACATGACCTTGTAGGTGTGCATCCACAAAATGTGACAGGTTAGAAGTAATAGACCCAATCCCTGAAATAATAGGTCGCCCGGGAGGTGAAGTGAGAGTTTTATGGATTTTGGGTAAATGGTAATATATTGGTGTAATGGGGTGAGTTGGAAAAAGAAATTGATATGTGTCCTTGGATATTGCGCCCCTGTCTAAAGCTCCGTCCAACAGCACTTCAAGTTCTTTTTGGAAGTGTGCTGTGGGATTACTTGGTAACACCGCATAAAAGCATGTGTTTGTTAACTGTCTATTGGCTTCTTTCTTATAATCTATTGTATCCTGCAACACCACACCACCTCCTTTATCTGCCATTTTAATGGTTAAATTATTATCTGACATAAGAGTTTTCAGAGCCCTTCTCTCATCTGCTTTCAAGTTATCTTTTAATTGATCTCTCTCAGCGGAAATACACATTTTTCTGAAGTCTTCCATTGTGGTGTTATAAAACCCCACTATGGATGGGCCCCTATACTGAAGGGGGTAGAATTCAGACTTCTTTTTGAATAGTCTGCTGTCCTTCTCTTTTTGAGATTCATCTAGGGAATAGATCTTAACCGGAGTGTATACCTCCCGAGAACTTTCTGATAGGAGATCTTCAAGGGTCTCAATAGTTTCCCTATCAGATTCATCCAGAATAATAGGCAACACATTTTCAACATCCTTTTTGGCTTTTAATTTCTTGGTTGCAAAATACCGTTTTCTGCTAAGATTTCTTGTGAATCTGTTCAGATCCACAAATAAATTAAAAAGATTAGGTTTTTTTGCAGGTGCGTATTTCAGGCCCTTGCTAAGTAAGGTTTTTTCTGAGTCGGTTAGTTCCCTAGAGGACAGATTAAAGATGCTTTTAGTATTTAATATTGCTTTGTTTTTTTTTCCTTTTCTGTGCTCCTCCCCTACATCCTCTATGTCTCTTTCTCTTCCTCTTTTGGTATAATTCATATTGGGTCTGTTGGGTAGATTTAGTTCGTTTGAACTTTGATCTAAAAAACGTGTCTGTTCTTTTTCTCGAGTGTTCTCCTGACCTTGTAGGGGTTTTTTGGGTTTGGCTCCTCCTCTGGCTATAGAGGCAGGGGAGTATTGGTCTCTACTTAGACATTCATATTTGTTCTCTGTTACTATTCCCCGTGGGTCCCTTCGGGGACTATTTCTATTGGAAAGAGTCCTATTCCTATGGGTTTTCCACCTCCCCACTGCACTCCTGGACCTCTCCCTCCCATAACTGTAGTTTTGTCCACTGTTGTCCCTATTGGGATTCCTTGTGACTGATCTCGAGTAGCACGTCTCCTATTGTAGGATCTAACTGTATCCGTCTCATAGTCCCCTCTGTCTCTTTCTAGCTTTTTTGTTTTAGTCAATATTACTGATTGCTCATACTCCTCAATTTTTTTATTTACTTTCTGATCTCTTTCTGAGAACTCTACACTTGTCTCATAGGGTTTTAGTTGTTCTTGTATATGTTCTATTTCAGTCTGAATAGTTTTGACCTTTGCACTCCTATATTTGATGAGATGCTCCATAAGTTTGAACGAACAGTCATCAAGTATAGAGTTCCAACTAGACAGAAATTCTGCATCATCCTTAAATGATGCCGATTTAAATAAACGAAGTCCCCTCGGAATATATTTATTATTTATGTACCTTTGTAACGTTAATTGGTCCCACCAATGGCGTGTTTCTGCCATGCACAATGTTTCTAATTTATTAAACAATTTATGCATGTCATTACTTCCACTGATTGGGACATTAGTTTGTTCCTTCACTGGCTCATGGGAGTACTTTTGTCTCCTTTCTAGCCTCTCTGCCAAGCATCTCAGTGTAGTCATTTTACAAAACAAGCAGCCTCACTACCAGACCTCAAATAGAGGAAAAGGAAAAGAAGGAGGGAGTCAATGGGTATAATCCCACAGACAAAAAGTGGGCGCTGATTACTCGAACTAATTAATTATATAAAAAATAATAATAAATAAAAATAATTAATTATATGGGTAAAATACCTGTGGTATGGGAATCACCCTATTAGCTGCCCACAATGGTGGACCTGGGTATCCACCTGACTAGTACAAAGAGAAAAATAATAATGATAATGTGGGCGCTCAAGGGGATTTTTAAAAATACAACGGCTGCTGGTTTTGTATAAAATCAATTACATTTATTGGTAAAAATAAAAATTATCTTAAAAAGAGCAAATCAACATCTATATAACTTTGTTGCCGTAGACGACAACTGATCACGAATTAATAAAACAAATTACAACAATAGTATAATGGTATTAGAAAGTTGTTAGTAATAACTGTGTCCTGGGTCCCGGGACTTTAAGGAATATTAGAGCACTCTCCCAGATTTATGTTGTTAGTTTTCTTGCATGCATGCATGTAGCTGTTATTAATTATTAAGAGTTTAGTGCTGATACAGGCTCAAATGCACTTTGCGGGAAAAAAGAAGAAAAAGGCTGAGGATTAACAACGCCTGATTATACTTCACCAATTAGTGTGGCTGGATTGGTGGTGTGCCAGTCCCGCAGCTGTCTCTCTCCGTATGGCTGGCCGCACTGCGGCGGTTTCTCTTAGGGCCGTGCCTGATATGTATGGCACAGTGTCCTGCAGGCTTGTGCTTGGCTGAGTCTGGAGCGGAGACAGAGAGCCGTGTGTGGAAGTCCTGGGTAGCAGGGGACGCTGCGATGCCGCGATTTCCGGTTACGGTGCTTCCGGCTTCCGGTTGCGGTCCACCTGCGTTCCACGGTTGTACAAGTCACCTGATGCGTTTCTCCGCCTCCACAATGGGCGGTTTCTTCAGAGGTATAACTTAGAGGTGATTACGATCTCTTTTTATACCCGCTTATCAGTCCTTATTGGTTACCAGAACAAGAGGATTATTTTTAACCCTTTCTATATGCTTAGAGTTTTAAATAAAAAACCAGCAGTGTGTCAGCAGAAACTGACCTTATCCGTATTAACAATCACATTTAGATAAAGATACTTTAAAATACTTCGTTATGTAAACATATTCAGTGAATACATATTAGACCACACTGAGATGCTAATAAAGGATATATAAAAATTCATACAAAAAGTATAATTCAAAAGTGAAGACAGAGACAATGATCCTTATTAAATACAAAGATCGAGGGACTATAATTAGGTTCTTATAAATTTATACAAAAGCAAAACTAATTACTATACATACATACATAAAATAAATATATAATGTATAATAATCACTGTTAGATGGAACTGTAGGGGAATGTTTCCTTTAGGAGACTTCTATAGGGGCCAGCCTTTCCAAAGATGACAACCATTTAATGTCATTAAAAACATAAATTTTTTATATTTCATATATTTTTTATTTTTTATATATTATTATTTTATTATATTATTATCCTCACCGATACCCACCAAATTAATGGAAAAGGGAAGGGAACAAGTGTATTGTAAATTTGGGTGAACAGAGAGAGGAGGTATGTGGGAAGAGAGCACATAAAGAATCCACCCAAAAAGATTTGGTGGACACGTTTGAAAAAGGGATGCTTTATTATAGATGGTATACTAGATGTTATTCAACTCTATATTTTCGTTGAGGCCTAATGGTTCTAACGTCCTTAGACGGAAGATCCAGAAGGCTTCTCTCCTGCATAACAATGTGAAGCGATCTCCGCCTCTGTCAGTAATTCTAACTTGTTCTAAAGCCGTAATACGAATGTTGGCTATGGCACCACGTTCACACATTCTCGTATGTCTGGAGAGACTGTGGAGGGGACATTTTTTAAGAATGTTTCTTCTGTGTTCCAGAAACCGCACTTTGAGCTTCCTTATACTGGGTGCCACAACCACATTCAACCAAATAAACAACATAAGTGGAATTACAATTCAAGAATTGTGTTATGTTGAATTCTTCACCTGTGGTTCTAGACCTATAGGACTTTTTTCTATGATCTATGTTTTTACAAGTTAGACATCTGGAAGCGGCACATTTAAAAAATCCATTGGGTTCAATCCCTAACCATTTGGAGGAGGGAACTTTAGTTAAATTAGCATTTATATTCGACTCCTTGGTAGATGTATTTTCAATATAACTAAACTTTTTGTCTCTGTTTGAATTCTTATTAGTCCTCAACATACTGGGTGCTAGTTTGGATTTGAGTGTATCTGATCTTTTGTATACCACTTTAATCCGATTACCTATTTCCGATTCCAATAAGGGATCAATTTTCAGTAGTTGAGTGTTCTTAGAAATTATTTTTCTTATTTGTGTAGCATGTGTATTATATTGTGTAACAAATACACAGTTATCGCCTAAGTTGTTTCTCTTTGAACATTTTACAGCTTTTTTGTCTTCTAATAGGGTGGTTCTATTTCTACAATCTACCTCATGTAGAGCTTTCCGCAAGATATGGTCAGGATAACCCTGCTCCTGGAATGCCGAGTACAATTTACATGCTTGTTCCTTGTAAATGTGTTCTCTGGAGCAGTTCCTTTTTAATCTTAGGAACTGACTTTTGGGTATGTTATTACGCCATGCTTGAAGATGGCTACTGCTGTACATGAGAAAGTTATTTGTGTCGACAGATTTAAAGTAGGTCTCGGTATGTATGCAATTATCCATAGACAGGAGCGCAACATCCAAAAAGTTAATAGAGTGAGGGTGAGAGGTATGGGTGAATTTGAGTCCATATTCGTTACCATTTAAATGAGTGATGAAAGTGCTAATGGTGCTATCATCCCCATCCCAAATGAAAAATAAGTCATCTATATAACGGCCATAGAGGACCAGGTGCGCCCCAAGGTCCGCCTCCCAAATGAGCTCCTGTTCAAGTGCACCCATATAAAGATTTGCGTAACTCGGGGCGAACCTGGTCCCCATGGCCGTACCCCGTGACTGTAAAAAATATTGTTGTGCAAACATGAAATAATTGTGCTCTAAAATGAACTTGATAGATGCAACCAGAAAGGTTTTCAGATGTTCGGAGATGGTTAGATCTCTGTCGAGTACGTTAGAGATGGTTTCAATCCCTTTCTGATGCGGGATATTTGAGTACAAAGACTCCACATCACATGTAAGAAATTGATATGTGCTCTTCCATCTAATATTTTTTAACATATTCAAAAATTGTTTGGTGTCTTTTATGTAGGATTTTAATTGTGTTACATGACCTTGTAGGTGTGCATCCACAAAATGTGACAGGTTAGAAGTAATAGACCCAATCCCTGAAATAATAGGTCGCCCGGGAGGTGAAGTGAGAGTTTTATGGATTTTGGGTAAATGGTATTATATTGGTGTAATGGGGTGAGTTGGAAAAAGAAATTGATATGTGTCCTTGGATATTGCGCCCCTGTCTAAAGCTCCGTCCAACAGCACTTCAAGTTCTTTTTGGAAGTGTGCTGTGGGATTACTTGGTAACACCGCATAAAAGCATGTGTTTGTTAACTGTCTATTGGCTTCTTTCTTATAATCTATTGTATCCTGCAACACCACACCACCTCCTTTATCTGCCATTTTAATGGTTAAATTATTATCTGACATAAGAGTTTTCAGAGCCCTTCTCTCATCTGCTTTCAAGTTATCTTTTAATTGATCTCTCTCAGCGGAAATACACATTTTTCTGAAGTCTTCCATTGTGGTGTTATAAAACCCCACTATGGATGGGCCCCTATACTGAAGGGGGTAGAATTCAGACTTCTTTTTGAATAGTCTGCTGTCCTTCTCTTTTTGAGATTCATCTAGGGAATAGATCTTAACCGGAGTGTATACCTCCCGAGAACTTTCTGATAGGAGATCTTCAAGGGTCTCAATAGTTTCCCTATCAGATTCATCCAGAATAATAGGCAACACATTTTCAACATCCTTTTTGGCTTTTAATTTCTTGGTTGCAAAATACCGTTTTCTGCTAAGATTTCTTGTGAATCTGTTCAGATCCACAAATAAATTAAAAAGATTAGGTTTTTTTGCAGGTGCGTATTTCAGGCCCTTGCTAAGTAAGGTTTTTTCTGAGTCGGTTAGTTCCCTAGAGGACAGATTAAAGATGCTTTTAGTATTTAATATTGCTTTGGGTTTTTTCCTTTTCTGTGCTCCTCCCCTACATCCTCTATGTCTCTTTCTCTTCCTCTTTTGGAATAATTCATATTGGGTCTGTTGGGTAGATTTAGTTCGTTTGAACTTTGATCTAAAAAACGTGTCTGTTCTTTTTCTCGAGTGTTCTCCTGACCTTGTAGGGGTTTTTTGGGTTTGGCTCCTCCTCTGGCTATAGAGGCAGGGGAGTATTGGTCTCTACTTAGACATTCATATTTGTTCTCTGTTACTATTCCCCGTGGGTCCCTTCGGGGACTATTTCTATTGGAACGAGTCCTATTCCTATGGGTTTTCCACCTCCCCACTGCACTCCTGGACCTCTCCCTCCCATAACTGTAGTTTTGTCCACTGTTGTCCCTATTGGGATTCCTTGTGACTGATCTCGAGTAGTCACGTCTCCTATTGTAGGATCTAACTGTATCCGTCTCATAGTCCCCTCTGTCTCTTTCTAGCTTTTTTGTTTTAGTCAATATTACTGATTGCTCATACTCCTCAATTTTTTTATTTACTTTCTGATCTCTTTCTGAGAACTCTACACTTGTCTCATAGGGTTTTAGTTGTTCTTGTATATGTTCTATTTCAGTCTGAATAGTTTTGACCTTTGCACTCCTATATTTGATGAGATGCTCCATAAGTTTGAACGAACAGTCATCAAGTATAGAGTTCCAACTAGACAGAAATTCTGCATCATCCTTAAATGATGCCGATTTAAATAAACGAAGTCCCCTCGGAATATATTTATTATTTATGTACCTTTGTAACGTTAATTGGTCCCACCAATGGCGTGTTTCTGCCATGCACAATGTTTCTAATTTATTAAACAATTTATGCATGTCATTACTTCCACTGATTGGGACATTAGTTTGTTCCTTCACTGGCTCATGGGAGTACTTTTGTCTCCTTTCTAGCCTCTCTGCCAAGCATCTCAGTGTAGTCATTTTACAAAACAAGCAGCCTCACTACCAGACCTCAAATAGAGGAAAAGGAAAAGAAGGAGGGAGTCAATGGGTATAATCCCACAGACAAAAAGTGGGCGCTGATTACTCGAACTAATTAATTATATAAAAAATAATAATAAATAAAAATAATTAATTATATGGGTAAAATACCTGTGGTATGGGAATCACCCTATTAGCTGCCCACAATGGTGGACCTGGGTATCCACCTGACTAGTACAAAGAGAAAAATAATAATGATAATGTGGGCGCTCAAGGGGATTTTTAAAAATACAACGGCTGCTGGTTTTGTATAAAATCAATTACATTTATTGGTAATAATAAAAATTATCTTAAAAAGAGCAAATCAACATCTATATAACTTTGTTGCCGTAGACGACAACTGATCACGAATTAATAAAACAAATTACAACAATAGTATAATGGTATTAGAAAGTTGTTAGTAATAACTGTGTCCTGGGTCCCGGGACTTTAAGGAATATTAGAGCACTCTCCCAGATTTATGTTGTTAGTTTTCTTGCATGCATGCATGTAGCTGTTATTAATTATTAAGAGTTTAGTGCTGATACAGGCTCAAATGCACTTTGCGGGAAAAAAGAAGAAAAAGGCTGAGGATTAACAACGCCTGATTATACTTCACCAATTAGTGTGGCTGGATTGGTGGTGTGCCAGTCCCGCAGCTGTCTCTCTCCGTATGGCTGGCCGCACTGCGGCGGTTTCTCTTAGGGCCGTGCCTGATATGTATGGCACAGTGTCCTGCAGGCTTGTGCTTGGCTGAGTCTGGAGCGGAGACAGAGAGCCGTGTGTGGAAGTCCTGGGTAGCAGGGGACGCTGCGATGCCGCGATTTCCGGTTACGGTGCTTCCGGCTTCCGGTTGCGGTCCACCTGCGTTCCACGGTTGTACAAGTCACCTGATGCGTTTCTCCGCCTCCACAATGGGCGGTTTCTTCAGAGGTATAACTTAGAGGTGATTACGATCTCTTTTTATACCCGCTTATCAGTCCTTATTGGTTACCAGAACAAGAGGATTATTTTTAACCCTTTCTATATGCTTAGAGTTTTAAATAAAAAACCAGCAGTGTGTCAGCAGAAACTGACCTTATCCGTATTAACAATCACATTTAGATAAAGATACTTTAAAATACTTCGTTATGTAAACATATTCAGTGAATACATATTAGACCACACTGAGATGCTAATAAAGGATATATAAAAATTCATACAAAAAGTATAATTCAAAAGTGAAGACAGAGACAATGATCCTTATTAAATACAAAGATCGAGGGACTATAATTAGGTTCTTATAAATTTATACAAAAGCAAAACTAATTACTATACATACATACATAAAATAAATATATAATGTATAATAATCACTGTTAGATGGAACTGTAGGGGAATGTTTCCTTTAGGAGACTTCTATAGGGGCCAGCCTTTCCAAAGATGACAACCATTTAATGTCATTAAAAACATAAATTTTTTATATTTCATATATTTTTTATTTTTTATATATTATTATTTTATTATATTATTATCCTCACCGATACCCACCAAATTAATGGAAAAGGGAAGGGAACAAGTGTATTGTAAATTTGGGTGAACAGAGAGAGGAGGTATGTGGGAAGAGAGCACATAAAGAATCCACCCAAAAAGATTTGGTGGACACGTTTGAAAAAGGGATGCTTTATTATAGATGGTATACTAGATGTTATTCAACTCTATATTTTCGTTGAGGCCTAATGGTTCTAACGTCCTTAGACGGAAGATCCAGAAGGCTTCTCTCCTGCATAACAATGTGAAGCGATCTCCGCCTCTGTCAGTAATTCTAACTTGTTCTAAAGCCGTAATACGAATGTTGGCTATGGCACCACGTTCACACATTCTCGTATGTCTGGAGAGACTGTGGAGGGGACATTTTTTAAGAATGTTTCTTCTGTGTTCCAGAAACCGCACTTTGAGCTTCCTTATACTGGGTGCCACAACCACATTCAACCAAATAAACAACATAAGTGGAATTACAATTCAAGAATTGTGTTATGTTGAATTCTTCACCTGTGGTTCTAGACCTATAGGACTTTTTTCTATGATCTATGTTTTTACAAGTTAGACATCTGGAAGCGGCACATTTAAAAAATCCATTGGGTTCAATCCCTAACCATTTGGAGGAGGGAACTTTAGTTAAATTAGCATTTATATTCGACTCCTTGGTAGATGTATTTTCAATATAACTAAACTTTTTGTCTCTGTTTGAATTCTTATTAGTCCTCAACATACTGGGTGCTAGTTTGGATTTGAGTGTATCTGATCTTTTGTATACCACTTTAATCCGATTACCTATTTCCGATTCCAATAAGGGATCAATTTTCAGTAGTTGAGTGTTCTTAGAAATTATTTTTCTTATTTGCGTAGCATGTGTATTATATTGTGTAACAAATACACAGTTATCGCCTAAGTTGTTTCTCTTTGAACATTTTACAGCTTTTTTGTCTTCTAATAGGGTGGTTCTATTTCTACAATCTACCTCATGTAGAGCTTTCCGCAAGATATGGTCAGGATAACCCTGCTCCTGGAATGCCGAGTACAATTTACATGCTTGTTCCTTGTAAATGTGTTCTCTGGAGCAGTTCCTTTTTAATCTTAGGAACTGACTTTTGGGTATGTTATTACGCCATGCTTGAAGATGGCTACTGCTGTACATGAGAAAGTTATTTGTGTCGACAGATTTAAAGTAGGTCTCGGTATGTATGCAATTATCCATAGACAGGAGCGCAACATCCAAAAAGTTAATAGAGTGAGGGTGAGAGGTATGGGTGAATTTGAGTCCATATTCGTTACCATTTAAATGAGTGATGAAAGTGCTAATGGTGCTATCATCCCCATCCCAAATGAAAAATAAATCATCTATATAACGGCCATAGAGGACCAGGTGCGCCCCAAGGTCCGCCTCCCAAATGAGCTCCTGTTCAAGTGCACCCATATAGAGATTTGCGTAACTCGGGGCGAACCTGGTCCCCATGGCCGTACCCCGTGACTGTAAAAAATATTGTTGTGCAAACATGAAATAATTGTGCTCTAAAATGAACTTGATAGATGCAACCAGAAAGGTTTTCAGATGTTCGGAGATGGTTAGATCTCTGTCGAGTACGTTAGAGATGGTTTCAATCCCTTTCTGATGCGGGATATTTGAGTACAAAGACTCCACATCACATGTAAGAAATTGATATGTGCTCTTCCATCTAATATTTTTTAACATATTCAAAAATTGTGTGGTGTCTTTTATGTAGGATTTTAATTGTGTTACATGACCTTGTAGGTGTGCATCCACAAAATGTGACAGGTTAGAAGTAATAGACCCAATCCCTGAAATAATAGGTCGCCCGGGAGGTGAAGTGAGAGTTTTATGGATTTTGGGTAAATGGTATTATATTGGTGTAATGGGGTGAGTTGGAAAAAGAAATTGATATGTGTCCTTGGATATTGCGCCCCTGTCTAAAGCTCCGTCCAACAGCACTTCAAGTTCTTTTTGGAAGTGTGCTGTGGGATTACTTGGTAACACCGCATAAAAGCATGTGTTTGTTAACTGTCTATTGGCTTCTTTCTTATAATCTATTGTATCCTGCAACACCACACCACCTCCTTTATCTGCCATTTTAATGGTTAAATTATTATCTGACATAAGAGTTTTCAGAGCCCTTCTCTCATCTGCTTTCAAGTTATCTTTTAATTGATCTCTCTCAGCGGAAATACACATTTTTCTGAAGTCTTCCATTGTGGTGTTATAAAACCCCACTATGGATGGGCCCCTATACTGAAGGGGGTAGAATTCAGACTTCTTTTTGAATAGTCTGCTGTCCTTCTCTTTTTGAGATTCATCTAGGGAATAGATCTTAACCGGAGTGTATACCTCCCGAGAACTTTCTGATAGGAGATCTTCAAGGGTCTCAATAGTTTCCCTATCAGATTCATCCAGAATAATAGGCAACACATTTTCAACATCCTTTTTGGCTTTTAATTTCTTGGTTGCAAAATACCGTTTTCTGCTAAGATTTCTTGTGAATCTGTTCAGATCCACAAATAAATTAAAAAGATTAGGTTTTTTTGCAGGTGCGTATTTCAGGCCCTTGCTAAGTAAGGTTTTTTCTGAGTCGGTTAGTTCCCTAGAGGACAGATTAAAGATGCTTTTAGTATTTAATATTGCTTTGGGTTTTTTCCTTTTCTGTGCTCCTCCCCTACATCCTCTATGTCTCTTTCTCTTCCTCTTTTGGAATAATTCATATTGGGTCTGTTGGGTAGATTTAGTTCGTTTGAACTTTGATCTAAAAAACGTGTCTGTTCTTTTTCTCGAGTGTTCTCCTGACCTTGTAGGGTTTTTTTGGGTTTGGCTCCTCCTCTGGCTATAGAGGCAGGGGAGTATTGGTCTCTACTTAGACATTCATATTTGTTCTCTGTTACTATTCCCCGTGGGTCCCTTCGGGGACTATTTCTATTGGAGCGAGTCCTATTCCTATGGGTTTTCCACCTCCCCACTGCACTCCTGGACCTCTCCCTCCCATAACTGTAGTTTTGTCCACTGTTGTCCCTATTGGGATTCCTTGTGACTGATCTCGAGTAGTCACGTCTCCTATTGTAGGATCTAACTGTATCCGTCTCATAGTCCCCTCTGTCTCTTTCTAGCTTTTTTGTTTTAGTCAATATTACTGATTGCTCATACTCCTCAATTTTTTTATTTACTTTCTGATCTCTTTCTGAGAACTCTACACTTGTCTCATAGGGTTTTAGTTGTTCTTGTATATGTTCTATTTCAGTCTGAATAGTTTTGACCTTTGCACTCCTATATTTGATGAGATGCTCCATAAGTTTGAACGAACAGTCATCAAGTATAGAGTTCCAACTAGACAGAAATTCTGCATCATCCTTAAATGATGCCGATTTAAATAAACGAAGTCCCCTCGGAATATATTTATTATTTATGTACCTTTGTAACGTTAATTGGTCCCACCAATGGCGTGTTTCTGCCATGCACAATGTTTCTAATTTATTAAACAATTTATGCATGTCATTACTTCCACTGATTGGGACATTAGTTTGTTCCTTCACTGGCTCATGGGAGTACTTTTGTCTCCTTTCTAGCCTCTCTGCCAAGCATCTCAGTGTAGTCATTTTACAAAACAAGCAGCCTCACTACCAGACCTCAAATAGAGGAAAAGGAAAAGAAGGAGGGAGTCAATGGGTATAATCCCACAGACAAAAAGTGGGCGCTGATTACTCGAACTAATTAATTATATAAAAAATAATAATAAATAAAAATAATTAATTATATGGGTAAAATACCTGTGGTATGGGAATCACCCTATTAGCTGCCCACAATGGTGGACCTGGGTATCCACCTGACTAGTACAAAGAGAAAAATAATAATGATAATGTGGGCGCTCAAGGGGATTTTTAAAAATACAACGGCTGCTGGTTTTGTATAAAATCAATTACATTTATTGGTAAAAATAAAAATTATCTTAAAAAGAGCAAATCAACATCTATATAACTTTGTTGCCGTAGACGAAAACTGATCACGAATTAATAAAACAAATTACAACAATAGTATAATGGTATTAGAAAGTTGTTAGTAATAACTGTGTCCTGGGTCCCGGGACTTTAAGGAATATTAGAGCACTCTCCCAGATTTATGTTGTTAGTTTTCTTGCATGCATGCATGTAGCTGTTATTAATTATTAAGAGTTTAGTGCTGATACAGGCTCAAATGCACTTTGCGGGAAAAAAGAAGAAAAAGGCTGAGGATTAACAACGCCTGATTATACTTCACCAATTAGTGTGGCTGGATTGGTGGTGTGCCAGTCCCGCAGCTGTCTCTCTCCGTATGGCTGGCCGCACTGCGGCGGTTTCTCTTAGGGCCGTGCCTGATATGTATGGCACAGTGTCCTGCAGGCTTGTGCTTGGCTGAGTCTGGAGCGGAGACAGAGAGCCGTGTGTGGAAGTCCTGGGTAGCAGGGGACGCTGCGATGCCGCGATTTCCGGTTACGGTGCTTCCGGCTTCCGGTTGCGGTCCACCTGCGTTCCACGGTTGTACAAGTCACCTGATGCGTTTCTCCGCCTCCACAATGGGCGGTTTCTTCAGAGGTATAACTTAGAGGTGATTACGATCTCTTTTTATACCCGCTTATCAGTCCTTATTGGTTACCAGAACAAGAGGATTATTTTTAACCCTTTCTATATGCTTAGAGTTTTAAATAAAAAACCAGCAGTGTGTCAGCAGAAACTGACCTTATCCGTATTAACAATCACATTTAGATAAAGATACTTTAAAATACTTTGTTATGTAAACATATTCAGTGAATACATATTAGACCACACTGAGATGCTAATAAAGGATATATAAAAATTCATACAAAAAGTATAATTCAAAAGTGAAGACAGAGACAATGATCCTTATTAAATACAAAGATCGAGGGACTATAATTAGGTTCTTATAAATTTATACAAAAGCAAAACTAATTACTATACATACATACATAAAATAAATATATAATGTATAATAATCACTGTTAGATGGAACTGTAGGGGAATGTTTCCTTTAGGAGACTTCTATAGGGGCCAGCCTTTCCAAAGATGACAACCATTTAATGTCATTAAAAACATAAATTTTTTATATTTCATATATTTTTTATTTTTTATATATTATTATTTTATTATATTATTATCCTCACCGATACCCACCAAATTAATGGAAAAGGGAAGGGAACAAGTGTATTGTAAATTTGGGTGAACAGAGAGAGGAGGTATGTGGGAAGAGAGCACATAAAGAATCCACCCAAAAAGATTTGGTGGACACGTTTGAAAAAGGGATGCTTTATTATAGATGGTATACTAGATGTTATTCAACTCTATATTTTCGTTGAGGCCTAATGGTTCTAACGTCCTTAGACGGAAGATCCAGAAGGCTTCTCTCCTGCATAACAATGTGAAGCGATCTCCGCCTCTGTCAGTAATTCTAACTTGTTCTAAAGCCGTAATACGAATGTTGGCTATGGCACCACGTTCACACATTCTCGTATGTCTGGAGAGACTGTGGAGGGGACATTTTTTAAGAATGTTTCTTCTGTGTTCCAGAAACCGCACTTTGAGCTTCCTTATACTGGGTGCCACAACCACATTCAACCAAATAAACAACATAAGTGGAATTACAATTCAAGAATTGTGTTATGTTGAATTCTTCACCTGTGGTTCTAGACCTATAGGACTTTTTTCTATGATCTATGTTTTTACAAGTTAGACATCTGGAAGCGGCACATTTAAAAAATCCATTGGGTTCAATCCCTAACCATTTGGAGGAGGGAACTTTAGTTAAATTAGCATTTATATTCGACTCCTTGGTAGATGTATTTTCAATATAACTAAACTTTTTGTCTCTGTTTGAATTCTTATTAGTCCTCAACATACTGGGTGCTAGTTTGGATTTGAGTGTATCTGATCTTTTGTATACCACTTTAATCCGATTACCTATTTCCGATTCCAATAAGGGATCAATTTTCAGTAGTTGAGTGTTCTTAGAAATTATTTTTCTTATTTGCGTAGCATGTGTATTATATTGTGTAACAAATACACAGTTATCGCCTAAGTTGTTTCTCTTTGAACATTTTACAGCTTTTTTGTCTTCTAATAGGGTGGTTCTATTTCTACAATCTACCTCATGTAGAGCTTTCCGCAAGATATGGTCAGGATAACCCTGCTCCTGGAATGCCGAGTACAATTTACATGCTTGTTCCTTGTAAATGTGTTCTCTGGAGCAGTTCCTTTTTAATCTTAGGAACTGACTTTTGGGTATGTTATTACGCCATGCTTGAAGATGGCTACTGCTGTACATGAGAAAGTTATTTGTGTCGACAGATTTAAAGTAGGTCTCGGTATGTATGCAATTATCCATAGACAGGAGCGCAACATCCAAAAAGTTAATAGAGTGAGGGTGAGAGGTATGGGTGAATTTGAGTCCATATTCGTTACCATTTAAATGAGTGATGAAAGTGCTAATGGTGCTATCATCCCCATCCCAAATGAAAAATAAATCATCTATATAACGGCCATAGAGGACCAGGTGCGCCCCAAGGTCCGCCTCCCAAATGAGCTCCTGTTCAAGTGCACCCATATAGAGATTTGCGTAACTCGGGGCGAACCTGGTCCCCATGGCCGTACCCCGTGACTGTAAAAAATATTGTTGTGCAAACATGAAATAATTGTGCTCTAAAATGAACTTGATAGATGCAACCAGAAAGGTTTTCAGATGTTCGGAGATGGTTAGATCTCTGTCGAGTACGTTAGAGATGGTTTCAATCCCTTTCTGATGCGGGATATTTGAGTACAAAGACTCCACATCACATGTAAGAAATTGATATGTGCTCTTCCATCTAATATTTTTTAACATATTCAAAAATTGTGTGGTGTCTTTTATGTAGGATTTTAATTGTGTTACATGACCTTGTAGGTGTGCATCCACAAAATGTGACAGGTTAGAAGTAATAGACCCAATCCCTGAAATAATAGGTCGCCCGGGAGGTGAAGTGAGAGTTTTATGGATTTTGGGTAAATGGTATTATATTGGTGTAATGGGGTGAGTTGGAAAAAGAAATTGATATGTGTCCTTGGATATTGCGCCCCTGTCTAAAGCTCCGTCCAACAGCACTTCAAGTTCTTTTTGGAAGTGTGCTGTGGGATTACTTGGTAACACCGCATAAAAGCATGTGTTTGTTAACTGTCTATTGGCTTCTTTCTTATAATCTATTGTATCCTGCAACACCACACCACCTCCTTTATCTGCCATTTTAATGGTTAAATTATTATCTGACATAAGAGTTTTCAGAGCCCTTCTCTCATCTGCTTTCAAGTTATCTTTTAATTGATCTCTCTCAGCGGAAATACACATTTTTCTGAAGTCTTCCATTGTGGTGTTATAAAACCCCACTATGGATGGGCCCCTATACTGAAGGGGGTAGAATTCAGACTTCTTTTTGAATAGTCTGCTGTCCTTCTCTTTTTGAGATTCATCTAGGGAATAGATCTTAACCGGAGTGTATACCTCCCGAGAACTTTCTGATAGGGAAACTATTGAGACCCTTGAAGATCTCCTATCAGATTCATCCAGAATAATAGGCAACACATTTTCAACATCCTTTTTGGCTTTTAATTTCTTGGTTGCAAAATACCGTTTTCTGCTAAGATTTCTTGTGAATCTGTTCAGATCCACAAATAAATTAAAAAGATTAGGTTTTTTTGCAGGTGCGTATTTCAGGCCCTTGCTAAGTAAGGTTTTTTCTGAGTCGGTTAGTTCCCTAGAGGACAGATTAAAGATGCTTTTAGTATTTAATATTGCTTTGGGTTTTTTCCTTTTCTGTGCTCCTCCCCTACATCCTCTATGTCTCTTTCTCTTCCTCTTTTGGAATAATTCATATTGGGTCTGTTGGGTAGATTTAGTTCGTTTGAACTTTGATCTAAAAAACGTGTCTGTTCTTTTTCTCGAGTGTTCTCCTGACCTTGTAGGGGTTTTTTGGGTTTGGCTCCTCCTCTGGCTATAGAGGCAGGGGAGTATTGGTCTCTACTTAGACATTCATATTTGTTCTCTGTTACTATTCCCCGTGGGTCCCTTCGGGGACTATTTCTATTGGAGCGAGTCCTATTCCTATGGGTTTTCCACCTCCCCACTGCACTCCTGGACCTCTCCCTCCCATAACTGTAGTTTTGTCCACTGTTGTCCCTATTGGGATTCCTTGTGACTGATCTCGAGTAGTCACGTCTCCTATTGTAGGATCTAACTGTATCCGTCTCATAGTCCCCTCTGTCTCTTTCTAGCTTTTTTGTTTTAGTCAATATTACTGATTGCTCATACTCCTCAATTTTTTTATTTACTTTCTGATCTCTTTCTGAGAACTCTACACTTGTCTCATAGGGTTTTAGTTGTTCTTGTATATGTTCTATTTCAGTCTGAATAGTTTTGACCTTTGCACTCCTATATTTGATGAGATGCTCCATAAGTTTGAACGAACAGTCATCAAGTATAGAGTTCCAACTAGACAGAAATTCTGCATCATCCTTAAATGATGCCGATTTAAATAAACGAAGTCCCCTCGGAATATATTTATTATTTATGTACCTTTGTAACGTTAATTGGTCCCACCAATGGCGTGTTTCTGCCATGCACAATGTTTCTAATTTATTAAACAATTTATGCATGTCATTACTTCCACTGATTGGGACATTAGTTTGTTCCTTCACTGGCTCATGGGAGTACTTTTGTCTCCTTTCTAGCCTCTCTGCCAAGCATCTCAGTGTAGTCATTTTACAAAACAAGCAGCCTCACTACCAGACCTCAAATAGAGGAAAAGGAAAAGAAGGAGGGAGTCAATGGGTATAATCCCACAGACAAAATGGCAGATAAAGGAGGTGGTGTGGTGTTGCAGGATACAATAGATTATAAGAAAGAAGCCAATAGACAGTTAACAAACACATGCTTTTATGCAGTGTTACCAAGTAATCCCACAGCACACTTCCAAAAAGAACTTGAAGTGCTGTTGGACGGAGCTTTAGACAGGGGCGCAATATCCAAGGACACATATCAATTTCTTTTTCCAACTCACCCCATTACACCAATATATTACCATTTACCCAAAATCCATAAAACTCTCACTTCACCTCCCGGGCGACCTATTATTTCAGGGATTGGGTCTATTACTTCTAACCTGTCACATTTTGTGGATGCACACCTACAAGGTCATGTAACACAATTAAAATCCTACATAAAAGACACCACACAATTTTTGAATATGTTAAAAAATATTAGATGGAAGAGCACATATCAATTTCTTACATGTGATGTGGAGTCTTTGTACTCAAATATCCCGCATCAGAAAGGGATTGAAACCATCTCTAACGTACTCGACAGAGATCTAACCATCTCCGAACATCTGAAAACCTTTCTGGTTGCATCTATCAAGTTCATTTTAGAGCACAATTATTTCACGTTTGCACAATATTTTATACAGTCACAGGGTACGGCCATGGGGACCAGGTTCGACCCGAGTTACGCAAATCTCTATATGGGTGCACTTGAACAGGAGCTCATTTGGGAGGCGGACCTTGGGGCGCACCTGGTCCTCTATGGCCGTTATATAGATGATTTATTTTTCATTTGGGATGGGGATGATAGCACCATTAGCACTTTCATCACTCATTTAAATGGTAACGAATATGGACTCAAATTCACCCATACTCTCACCCTCACTCTATTAACTTTTTGGATGTTGCGCTCCTGTCTATGGATAATTGCATACATACCGAGACCTACTTTAAATCTGTCGACACAAATAACTTTCTCATGTACAGCAGTAGCCATCTTCAAGCATGGCGTAATAACATACCCAAAAGTCAGTTCCTAAGATTAAAAAGGAACTGCTCCAGAGAACACATTTACAAGGAACAAGCATGTAAATTGTACTCGGCATTCCAGGAGCAGGGTTATCCTGACCATATCTTGCGGAAAGCTCTACATGAGGTAGATTGTAGAAATAGAACCACCCTATTAGAAGACAAAAAAGCTGTAAAATGTTCAAAGAGAAACAACTTAGGCGATAACTGTGTATGTGTTACACAATATAATACACATGCTACACAAATAAGAAAAATAATTTCTAAGAACACTCAACTACTGAAAATTGATCCCTTATTGGAATCGGAAATAGGTAATCGGATTAAAGTGGTATACAAAAGATCAGATACACTCAAATCCAAACTAGCACCCAGTATGTTGAGGACTAATAAGAATTCAAACAGAGACAAAAAGTTTAGTTATATTGAAAATACATCTACCAAGGAGTCGAATATAAATGCTAATTTAACTAAAGTTCCCTCCTCCAAATGGTTAGGGATTGAACCCAATGGATTTTTTAAATGTGCCGCTTCCAGATGTCTAACTTGTAAAAACATAGATCATAGAAAAAAGTCCTATAGGTCTAGAACCAC
Source organism: Pseudophryne corroboree (assembly GCF_028390025.1). Lineage (NCBI taxonomy): Eukaryota > Metazoa > Chordata > Amphibia > Anura > Myobatrachidae > Pseudophryne > Pseudophryne corroboree. Next base: position 119,351 of record NW_026967707.1, read on the forward strand.
AGGTGAAGAATTCAACATAACACAATTCTTGAATTGTAATTCCACTTATGTTGTTTATTTGGTTGAATGTGGTTGTGGCACCCAGTATATTGGACGCACCATAAGGAAGCTCAAAGTGCGGTTTCTGGAACACAGAAGAAACATTCTTAAAAAATGTCCCCTCCACAGTCTCTCCAGACATACGAGAATGTGTGAACGTGGTGTCATAGCCAACATTCGTATTACGGCTTTAGAACAAGTTAGAATTACTGACAGAGGCGGAGATCGCTTCACATTGTTATGCAGGAGAGAAGCCTTCTGGATCTTCCGTCTAAGGACGTTAGAACCATTAGGCCTCAACGAAAATATAGAGTTGAATAACATCTAGTATACCATCTATAATAAAGCATCCCTTTTTCAAACGTGTCGACCAAATCTTTTTGGGTGGATTCTTTATGTGCTCTCTTCCCACATACCTCCTCTCTCTGTTCACCCAAATTTACAATACACTTGTTCCCTTCCCTTTTCCATTAATTTGGTGGGTATCGGTGAGGATAATAATATAATAAAATAATAATATATAAAAAATAAAAAATATATGAAATATAAAAAATTAATGTTTTTAATGACATTAAACGGTTGTCATCTTTGGAAAGGCTGGCCCCTATAGAAGTCTCCTAAAGGAAACATTCCCCTACAGTTCCATCTAACAGAGTGATTATTATACATTATATATTTATTTTATGTATGTATGTATAGTAATTAGTTTTGCTTTTGTATAAATTTATAAGAACCTAATTATAGTCCCTCGATCTTTGTATTTAATAAGGATCATTGTCTCTGTCTTCACTTTTGAATTATACTTTTTGTATGAATTTTTATATATCCTTTATTAGCATCTCAGTGTGGTCCAATATGTATTCACTGAATATGTTCACATAACGAAGTATTTTAAAGTATCTTTATCTAAATGTGATTGTTAATACGGATAAGGTCAGTTTCTGCTGACACACTGCTGGTTTTTTATTTAAAACTCTAAGCATATAGAAAGGGTTAAAAATAATCCTCTTGTTCTGGTAACCAATAAGGACTGATAAGCGGGTATAAAAAGAGATCGTAATCACCTCTAAGTTATACCTCTGAAGAAACCGCCCATTGTGGAGGCGGAGAAACGCGTCAGGTGACTTGTACAACCGTGGAACGCAGGTGGACCGCAACCGGAAGCCGGAAGCACCGTAACCGGAAGTCGCGAATCGCGGCATCGCCGCGTCCCCTGCTACCCAGGACTTCCACACACGGCTCTCTGTCTCCGCTCCAGACTCAGCCAAGCACAAGCCTGCAGGACACTGTGCCATACATATCAGGCACGGCCCTAAGAGAAACCGCCGCAGTGCGGCCAGCCATACGGAGAGAGACAGCTGCGGGACTGGCACACCACCAATCCAGCCACACTAATTGGTGAAGTATAATCAGGCGTTGTTAATCCTCAGCCTTTTTCTTCTTTTTTCCCGCAAAGTGCATTTGAGCCTGTATCAGCACTAAACTCTTAATAATTAATAACAGCTACATGCATGCATGCAAGAAAACTAACAACATAAATCTGGGAGAGTGCTCTAATATTCCTTAAAGTCCCGGGACCCAGGACACAGTTATTACTAACAACTTTCTAATACCATTATACTATTGTTGTAATTTGTTTTATTAATTCGTGATCAGTTGTCGTCTACGGCAACAAAGTTATATAGATGTTGATTTGCTCTTTTTAAGATAATTTTTATTTTTACCAATAAATGTAATTGATTTTATACAAAACCAGCAGCCGTTGTATTTTTAAAAATCCCCTTGAGCGCCCACATTATAATTATTATTACACAGAACACACATAAAGGCTGACACAGCAAATAACAGTAACACATACAAAGGATAAATTAGAAATAAGGAAGCATAATCATCATTAAGTCTAATTATCAACTGGTTCTGTGCGGGACCCATACACCTCTTTACTGCCTCCAGCAGCCCCTGGTACTGCACTGTGGCCATCCGCCATGACTCCCACTACCGCCACCAGCCCTATCTCCCTAAAACCTTTCCCCCCTACTGCCAATCGCGCTGTCTCCCCCCACTACTGCCACCCACCCTGTCTCCCCCCCTACTGCACACCACCCTGTGTCCCCCTCCTCTTCTGCCTCAGCACTGCTTGGGGACAATATTAACCACAGACAGTGCCTCCGGCAGCCTCCGCTACAGCACTAGTGCCACCACCCTGTCTCCCCCTCTGACATCTCAGCACTGCTTGGGGATTCTTGGTACTGTTGGTAACAGTCCTTCATCTGTAGATGGAAGTAACCAAGGCAGTAAGGAGGCAGAAGCTGCTTCTGGTACCATGGGCCCTGGTCATGTAGGGCTGGGAGAGTCAGTAAGATTATGTAACAGAGTCACCATCTTCCAGGCAGCCGGTGAAGGGAGCAGAGAATGGATGTTATGTGGCAGGAATGGGCTGGTTAGGTAACAGCCTGGTTTTCTGCATTCTGTACAAGCTACAAGCACTGCAAATTCTTTTGGTGGGAGACCCAGGTAGAGGACATTGCAATAGTCTATGTGTGATGATACAAGTGTATGTATGACTGTAGGTAGATCTTCTGAGAGAAATAAGTGCTGGAGTCTGGCTCTGTTCCTCAGATGAGGATCCGATTGTGGCTGATACCTGATGTCTTTGTCACTCCACCATCAAGGACACCAATATTCCGCACAGGATCAGCATTTTGTAACTCTGAACCCACAAGCATAAGTCTGGTTGGTAGGCAAAGCTGAGCTGTAGCCCTGCCTTTTGTTGGTGAGCTTCTATAATAAAGACCTGTTTCACCAGGACTGATTCACAGCCAACTGGCATAACCCACACCTGGAGCTCAGCTAGATAACCATTTAGGATTGGTACTGGGTTCTCAGTACCCGGAGCAAAAGACAGGTCATCTGCATAGCAGTAATAGATGAGGACATGACACCTGATTATTTCACCCTGTGGTAACATGTATATTGCAAAAAGCATAGGATAGGATAAGAACCTTGAAGAACAACGCATGGCAATGATAAGTATACTCCAGAAGATTAAAATGGTTCCTCACCTGAGTGATGTCTATTGTGTGCAATATGAGATGATTTATTTCTCAGAGTATGGAAATGGCCTCTCACCTGTGTGACTTCTCTGATGTATAACAAGATCTGATTTCTGTGCAAAACATATCCCACACTCAGAACATGGAAATGGCTTCTCACCTGTGTGACTTCTCTGATGTCTAACAAGATGCGATTTGTTTCTAAAACCTTTCCCACACACAGAACATGGAAATGGTTTCTCACCTGTGTGACTTTGCTGATGTTTAACAAGATCTGATTTGTGTGCAAAACATTTCCACACACTCAGAACATGGAAATGGCCTCTCACCTGTGTGACTTCTCTGATGTTTAACAAGATCTGATTTGTGTCCAAAACATTTCCCACACTCAGAACATGGAAATGGCTTCTCACCTGTGTGACTTCTGTGATGTATAACAAGACGTGATTTAAGGATAAAACATTTTCCACACTCAGAACATAGAAACGGCTTCTCACCTGTGTGACTTCTCTGATGTGTAACAAGACTTGATTTGTGTGCAAAACATTTCCCACACTCAGAACATGGAAATAGATTTTCACCTGTGTGACTTCTTTGATGTATAACAAGATGTGATTTCTGGATAAAACATTTCCCGCACTCAGAGCAAAAAAATGGCCTCTCACCTGTGTGACTTCTTTGATGTATAACAAGATCTGATTTGTGTACAAAACATTTCCCACATTCAGAACATGGAAATGGATTTTCACCTGTGTGACTTCTTTGATGTATAACAAGATCTGATTTAAGGATAAAACATTTCCCACACTCAGAACAAGGAAATGGCTTCTCACCTGTGTGATATCTCTGATGTGTAACAAAACTTGATTTATGTGCAAAACATTTCCCACACTCAGAACATGGAAATAGATTCTCAGCTGTGTGACTTCTTTGATGTATAACAAGATATGATTTCTGGATAAAACATTTCCCACACTTAGAGCAAGAAAATGGCCTCTCACCTGTGTGATTTCTGTTATGTCTAACAAGATGTAATTTGTTTGCAAAACATTTCCCACACTCAGAACATGGAAACGGCTTCTCACCTGTGTGACTTCGCTGATGTATAACAAGATCTGATTTGTGTGCAAAACATTTCCCACACACAGAACATGGAAATGGCTTCTCACCTGTGTGATGTCTCTGATGTTTAACAAGATCTGATTTGTGTGCAAACCATTTCCCACACTCAGAACATGGAAATGGCCTCTCACCTGTGTGACTTCTCTGATGTCTAACAAGATCTGATTTGTATGGAAAACATTTCCCACACTCAGAACATAGAAATGGCCTCTCACCTGCCTTACTTATCTGCGGGTTAATAGGCTTTGTGTTCTGTGTAAAACATTTGGTATCTATAGCACATGGAAACTCTGGATCTACTCTCTGAGCTGTAACAGATGCACCAATATCAGAGTGATCAGGAGAACATTTCCCAGGATCAGGGGGACCAGTCGATAGAGCTGGATGTATAATTGGGGTAATGAGGTTATCTCCTGGAGAATCCGGTCTACTGTCATTATCTCTTATTTCGCAATCCGCGGTTAACATTAGTTGTCCTTCTGTGATATTCCTGCTTGTGTGTCCATCTGCTGGAAATAAAATACATTATGGAAATGTGACATTTTCTGTAACAATATTAATCTTGTAAACAATAGGAGAAGACGACTCTCTGGGACACTTAATTGTAAATGTGTGTGTATAATAAAACATAACTTTTAATGAAGGCTTTATAATATTGTGTCTCAGACGATCATTGTGTCCACCCTACTGAGAACACTCACAATAACAAATGTAATATTATAATAAGACTTAGATATATCTCTCTCTTGTACTCGTAACTAACCATGAAGTATAAATGGAGATGTAGTCACTCGCCAAGTCCTATGTCAGCACCAATGTAAAACAATGGATGGGGAACATATCGTATGAATTGGAGATTCTAGATGAACAATAACATCAGTCATATGAGCTGATGGATCAGAGAAATGTCTCCTAACGTTACTCCTGGAATCATTGGTAAGGTAGCATTCCTTTATGTGTGCTCATACGCTGGTAAGCTTGTACATGTGTTACTCACCCTTATATAAGGTATATTGCTACAGCAGAGTAGGTGTGTAACAAGGTACTTTACATGCAATACACCATATAATACCCTGCAATCATCATCATCTGCTAGGTTCTAATCTACTTTCTTTTGCGTCCTGGAGGATGCTGGGGTCCATTTAGTACCATGGGGTATAGATGGGTCCTTTGGGAGCCACTGGCACCTTAAGAGTTTAATATTGTGGGCTGGCCCCTCCCTCTATGCCCCTCCTACCAGACTCAGTTTAGAAAATGTGCCCGGAGGAGCCGGTCACAGCTATGGGAGCTCCTAAGAGTTTTCGTAATTTTTTATTTTCTAGAGTTCGTTAGGTTACAGGAAGGCTGCTGGCAACAGCCTCACTGCTTCATGGGACTTAGGGGGGGTCGGGAATAGGAACCAATATCCTGAAGAGTTAATGGTTCTCTACTCCGCTGACAGGACACTGAGCTCCTGAGGGTGCTGATCGCAAGACCACGAGGCAACTGCTCACTCCTGCAGCACAGCCGCCACTACCTAACAGGGCCAGAAGAAAGAAAAGTGAGTACAGTGCCGGCGTCCCGGTTAGCAGCAGGGTATGGCGGCACAAGGGTGGGAGCGCAGCTCTGACAGGCTGCGCTCCAGGAAGGCTCAGCAACACACAGTGTAGGCGCTTTGAGGGACGTCCTGAGCCAGCACGGATAAACCCTACACTGGTCACACAGCTAACAGGGGCTAATACCCCTGTTAGCACTAAAATCCACGGGCCAGTATAAACAATTAGTACGGGAAGCCGCTCGACATTACAAGGGGCGGGGCTTCCTCTCAGAGCGGATCAAGCACTCACCAGCGCCATTTTCTCCCTGCAGATTATAGGAACTAGGACACTGACAGGGAGCGCTGCCCTCCCTATTAAGGTTAGTTAGCGCCGGGCTTTTATCATAATAACTGCCTACAGGGGCGCTGTGTGGCTGGCTCCTTATACTCTGTGACTCTCTGAAGGTACTCTGGGGGAAACTGTGTCTGACATTTTCCTGTGTGTGTGTGTAAGTGTGTATATCCACATTACCATGTCTAAGGACTCTGTGTCCTGTGCTGCAGAGTGTGTATCTTCTCCTGAGGAGTCTATTCCATGTACTCGGGACTGCAATGTGCTGTCTCAACCATCTGAATCCAAACCCCCATGGGTGGATTCTTTAAGGGGAATGATATCCCAGATTTCAACAAGGATGTCACATACTGAGAAAGAGACGCAGTTTTTGAGACAATCTGTAGTGGGTTTGAAGTATTCAGCTCCCACTACTTCATCTAAAACCCCACCTACATACCCCCAAAAACATATACTTTCCCAGATAATGCAAGCTGACACTGATACCGACTCTGATATAGGGGACGGTGATGGGGATATGCAGGGGGGGATGCATCTATTGCTAAAGGGGTGCAGCTAATGATTGAAGCCATTAGGGATGTTTTACATATTTCTGAGAAAGTTCCGGAACAAGTAGAGGAATCTTATATTACAGTAAATAAGAAATCCTCGCCTACCTACCCTGCTTCTAAGGAGTTAAACTCTTTGTTTGAAAAATCCTAGGAAAACACAGAGAAAAAATTCCAGATCCCTAAAAAAATTCTCATTGCTTTCTCTTTCCCTGAAGAGGATAGGAAGAAGTGGGAAAACTCACCTACAGTAGACGCTTCTGTATCTAGGCTGTCTGAAAAGGTGGTTTTACCTGTCCCTGGTTCAACCGCCTTAAAGGAGCCGGCTGACTGCAAAATTGAGACTACGCTCAAATCACTATACACTGCTACAAGCGTGGCTTTAAGGCCCACTATTGCTTGTGCGTGGATTTCTAAAGCCATAGTAAAGTGGTCAGGTACCTTAAAAGAGGACTTAGGGGGGCGTGGCCTGGCAGGCAAGCTAGAAAGACGTGCCTGTGACTAGCTCCTGGTACCTGGGCCGAAATTATTAGATATAGCCCTCTATCTGGCCCATTTCTCGACCAATCTGACATCTGCTGCACTAATAATCCCCCCTGCACCAGACACGACGAGTCCCGGAGCCGGGGGAGGCCTCCTGCCTCCTTGCGGGTTGGGGCCTAGGTGTCGTGCGTAAGCCGGGGGGCTAGATTCCGGTGGAGAACCCGATCGTGGTGGACTGGGGCTGCGGGACCTGGCTGGACGAACCGCGACTCACCGTGACCTGCTCTCCACACTACAATCCCGTCAGCAGGCTCCGTATGCGCAGGGAGGTGCTCCGTGCTCACCCGGCGGGGAGAGAAACCAGGTGCAGGCGGCTGCCTGCACGGAGCTCTAGGGTTGCCGGGACGACCGCCGTGATCCGCCGGAGGCTGGCAGCCGGCCTCTTCATTGTGTGACTGACGTCGGAAGCGGCTCTCCCCCGCCGCACTAGAGCCGCCTATACTCTATAACCCTGTAATCCACGGAGTCCATCACGAAGGCCTGCAGGGGACCGCTTGGCTGCTGGCGGCCATCTTGGCTCAGGAGCTCGGGACACGGGCGTGGCCCTCGGCGGCCGAAGGTGAGACTGGGGGACCCTGTGTGTCGGCTGGACCGCAGCTGGGAGGCCCTCTCTGTTGGTCCCTATATATTGCCCCAAATATACATCCATAACCTGCAGGAATAGTGCGGGGTGATAGTATAGCTCGGAACTTCCTCGCCCGGGCATTGTCTCACTACCCCCCACCACTTGATCACTAGAGCAGACCAGCCCATCCAGGACTACAGTAATTAAGTCCAGGGGGGACCCCTTGGACCTGTTCCTTAAACACTGCAAAGGCTTCCACCACAAATATCTTTTGCTTTGTTTCACCTATGATATATGAACCTGGAGCTCCATCTACTGGCAGCCCTCATATTTGATTTCGGCTGCAGGCCGGGTACTCTTTCTCTCATAATGTGATTCATTGGAACCAGCCCTGAGTCTCTGGATCGCTTATGTCATATTATTGAAGCTGTCCTATCCCCGCCACCGGGACTTTTTCAAACACACTGATGCAGTGATTCTCTCTAACCACCATATACGCACACATGTTCACCATGACTAGAGGCAACAAAAAGCAACAGGGGGCAGCGGTGACCCCGAGCCTGAAAAAATTTGCCTACTCAAATACCAAATCGCCAGGACAGGGGGCTACGTCACAACCTGACGTCTCAGACTCGGAGGACTCAGACCATTCTTCTCTGACCCGAAAGGATCTCCATCTGCTTTTCCGCGAAATCAAGGAGACAAGGAAATCTGTACAGACGGTACAGGCAGAGGTTCATACAGCTATTGCCTCTCTTAAAGCCGACATTACGGATCTGGGTGACAGGACGGACCACTTGGAGTCTAAAATGGACGAAGTGGTCGCTTTTCAACAGGGGGTGGAGGATGATGTTCATACCCTAAAGCAAGAAATGCTCCTAATCCTGGAACATCAGGAGGACCAGGATAATCGGGCGCGCCGGAATAATCTTCGCATCAGGGGGGTCCCCGAGGACGTTGATATGGCATCCCTCTCCGTCTACCTCAAGAAACTGTTTGTACACCTCTCGCCCTCAACTCCGGAAGATCAGTTTCTGTTGGATAGGGCCCACAGGGCTCTCCGCCCCCGTTCTCAAGATCAAGCCCAACCCAGAGATGTTATTCTCCGCTGCCACTATTATTCGGCAAAAGAGGACTTGCTTAGGGAGGCCAGAAAGCTTCCTAAGTTGGATTTCCTAGGACATTCCTTTCAAATATTTCAGGACATTGCTCCTAGTACACTACTTAAAAGAAAGGAATTCCGACCCATTACTCTGGCTCTCCGAGACAATGGCATTCGATATATATGGGGATTCCCCTTCCGCATACTTGTATGGCACCATAACCGCCTCCACTCGGCTAGGGACCTAGCTGAAGCTAAGATCTCTTACGCAACCTAGGCGTTACCCCGTCTCCAACCATGTCTGAGTCTCCGCAGCGGATGAATGAGGCTCCTTCTGTAGAGTCGAACGACACTCCGAGACGCTCCCTGAACCGAGACTGGTCACGAGTGCCCTCAACACGGAAATCCGCCTCTGCTGGCCCTAACACCTGAGGCCGTTCCTGCTTAAATATTATTTTATTTTTATCTTATATTGTGTGTCTATCTTGTTAAGATGTGGCTTCCCTCTGCTTTCGTCCCAACACCGTCCCGCCTCCCCGTGCACATGGCACAGCCATCCAGGTGCGTTAACCTGGGTTAGCCACTATTATTTCACCAGATACCTTAGGGGATGGTGGGGATAGGGAACAGCTGATTACTCATATACCTTTTAAATGTAGGTTCCCGGACTCGGGGCACCAGGATGAGTGCCCGTTACCCTTGATGCATCTGGCTCGGCCAGGCCGCGTCCCCATAATTGGGTCTTATACCCTAGTCCGGTCGTTGTCACTTAGTGACCCCCTTTGGTTTCCCCCTGAACGGCACGTTTGGCCAGATGCCGTTTCTTCTGGTCTCCAACCTTCCTCTTTTCCCTGTCTCTCCCATGTTTTGTCTCCCCTGTTTCTGTCTCTGTTTTTGTATTCGTATCCTTTTTTTGTCCGTCTATGCATAAATATCTGCCATGTATCGCATACATTTACACTGTTTTTGTCCTGGTTTTTCATAGGGTTGCGGTGTCCGGAGGGAGGTGGTGAAGCGTTTCGAGACCCGGTCGGCCGTGGCTCTTAAAGTCTATTCGCACAACGTCAAAGGTTTGAACAGCCCTAACAAACGCACCAAGCTATTCCTCTCCCTTAAGCAGGCCAAGGGTGACTTAGTTTTCCTACAGGAAACCCACTTTAAGAAATCCCTACACCCTGATTTAAAATCCAAAGCTTACCCCCTTACATTTCACGCATGCGATGCCACACACAAGAAGAAGGGGGTCTCCATTCTGATAGCTGCCCACCTTACGTTTGAATTGCTGGACAGTCATGCAGATAAAGCAGGTAGATGGCTTATTCTTGTGGGGAAACTAAATGATAGCCTATGTACCCTAGTTAATATCTACGCCCCAAATCAAAATCAAGCTACATTCTTCGGGAGGCTGAGTGCACATTTGACTAGACTCGGTAGGGGAGAGGTCATAATGGCCGGAGATTTTAATGAGGTACTGGATGCCTCCCTAGATAGGTCCTTCCCTCCTCATCCTCGGTCTCTTAACCGTCCCCGTCCGACCTTGGCGTCTCTTGCTTTGCTAGACCTTCTGAAAATCCACTTACTATTCGACTCTTTTAGGCTATCTGAACCACTGACCAGAGACTACACCTTCTTTTCCTCTGTACACAAGTCCTACTCTAGAATTGACATGATCCTACTCAGCCGGGATCTATCCTCCAAATTGAAATCTGCCTGTATTCTCCCTATGACTTGGTCTGACCACTGCCCAATCACTGCCGAACTCCAATCCATCACCCCACGCCCTCCCCCCATTTCCTGGCGTCTGAACGACTCCATATTACACAGCCAGGAAGTTACCACTCAAATCAAAGACTGCCTTGCCGATTACTTCCTTCTTAATGATCTCCCGGAGACTTCCCCAACCACTCTGTGGGAGGCACATAAAACTGTCCTACGTGGCCATTTGATTAGCCAGGCAGCTAGGCTTAAAAAAACCCGGGAGCTTAGCTTCCTTTCCCTCTCTACTAAACTCCAGGCCCTTGAGCGTCAGCATAAACTCTCTCCTACCCCGTCTAATCTAGAGCCCCTACTAGAAGCTAGAAATGCAATGTCACTCTCTCAGTCGGAACGTACGGCAAAGACTCTTCAGAGGCTTAACCAGACCTTCTACGAGAAAGGCGACAAAGCCGATAGAATTCTGGCTTCTCGTCTTAGAGCACAACGATCCCGTAATAATATCCTAGCGGTAAACACTGAATCTGGCGAAATCACATATGACCCAGGGGGTATAAACAGGGTGTTCCGGGATTATTACACCAAGCTATATAATTTAAACCCCACGGCCCCAAACCCCGGCCCTCCTGACGCGTTAATTTCAGAATTCCTACGCCGAGCCGATCTCCCTCAACTATCTGTCACCGACTCTGTGGAACTGAATAGAGATATCACAGAGGAAGAAATATCGGCCGTCCTGAGAAACCTCAAATCTTCTAAAGCCCCAGGTCCTGATGGCTTCTCGGCCTCATATTATAAAAAATTTGCCCCCTTGTTGGTCCCCCATCTACGGGTATTATTTAACGCAGTCCTACATGGCACTCCATTCCCAAGTACTATGCTGGAGGCCAGAGTAATAGTCATCCATAAAGAAGGCAGAGACCCACGAAATTGTGCTAATTATCGCCCGATATCCTTATTGAATCTAGACATTAAAATATATGCAAAGATCTTGGCTACCCGCCTTAATGGTGTGCTCTCTGAACTGATACACTATGATCAGGTGGGATTTATCCCAGGACGCCAGGCCAGAGACAACACTAGAAAAGCGATTGACATTCATTTGTTGAATAGCAGGCAAACCCCATCTATTATCCTCTCCCTCGACGCTGAGAAGGCGTTCGATCGTATCTCTTGGCCGTTCTTATTTCAGACTCTACAGGCGTTCGGGATATCGGCGGAATTTCTGACCGGGGTCTCTGCCCTCTACTCCTCTCCAATAGCAAAGGTCCTTCCCAACGGGATACTGTCCCCCTCCTTCCCATTAGCTAATGGAACTAGACAGGGGTGTCCTCTCTCCCCCCTGGTGTTTGCCATGGTCATTGAGCCATTGGCAGCCATGATAAGGAGGTCCGGTAGTGTTCGGGGAGTGCGGATGGGCTCACAGGAGTCTAAGATCTCGCTCTTCGCCGACGATGTACTACTATCTCTCACTCAGCCGCAGTCTTCCCTACCCGCCCTATATAGGATTATAGAGGAATATGGTTCCCTGTCAGGATATAAAAGAAATTATACTAAGGGGGAAATTTACTAAGGTGGGAGATTTTTAGAACTAGTGATGTTGCCCATGGCAACCAATCAGATTCTACTTGCCATTTATCTAGCTGCTTCTAGCAGATAATAGATATAATCTGATTGGTTGCTATGGGCAACATCACCAGTTCTAAAAATCTCCCACCTTAGTAAATTTACCCCTAAATCTGAAGCCATGCTACTCCATGTGCCTGGAGACCTCAAATGCTCCCTGCAGTCTTCCTATGACCTACGATGGCAGACCAATAAGATCAAGTACCTAGGTATCTATATTACCTCTCATTATAATTCCCTATACTCTGAAAATTTTCAGCGGATACTGACCAAGATCAAATCGGATTTGACAATCATATCCTGGCTGGGTAGGATTATTGCCCTCAAAATGACAGTTATGCCACAACTTCTATATCTCTTCCAAACCCTACCTGTGAAGGTGCCAGAGAAGGTCCTCAGAGATGCCCAGGCCTCATTTGTGAAGTTTGTATGGAACGACAAACCCCCACGGATTGCCTTTACCGTGCTTCGGCTCCCCCGCTCCACGGGAGGTCGAGGATTTCCCGATGTCAAACTCTATTATCTGGCTAGCCATCTAAGCCAAATGGTGGCCTCATTTGCACCCCGCGGCTGTATCGCCTGGGTTGATCTTACTGCATTTTCTATGGGAATCCGTTCACTGGCTTCGCTGTGGGGCCTGGGCAAATCACACCTGCTGGCTCTCAGGGACATCTCTCCCTCCCTTAAGTTTCACCTATCTAACTGGCACAAGTCTCTTGCGAAATATCATTTATCCTCCTCACACTCCCCTCTTACACCCCTCTGGGACAACCCAGATTTGCCCGCTGGGGTCCCTCCTCGTAAGTTCACATCCTGGTTTAATGCCCGGATCCTTGTGGTCCATGACTTATCCCTACACGGCCATTGGATGTCAATAGACGGTATTAAATCCAAATTCCCCTCACTGTCCCCTCCCTTCTTTGAATATTTCCAACTTCGTCATTTCCTCCTCTCCCTGCCTCAGGCCGACGCCCAGCGGGACCTTACCCCCTTTGAGTCTTTATGCCTTGCAAAACCCACAAGCAGAGGCCTAATCTCGCAAATATATATCTTGTTGGTTGAGACCTCCTCTGGACCGCAGACCCGCCACGAACGGGAGTGGGAGAGGGACCTGGGCCCCCCCCCCCTGACGAAACCTGTTGGGAGGAAGTACGGGAGGGCATCGCTAAAAGTTCTATCTCTACCCGACTCAAGGAGACATCCTATAAATTGTATAATCGGTGGTATTATACCCCAGACAAACTATCTCGGATGTTCCCCTCTGCCACCCCGGTCTGCTGGCGGAGATGCGGTCAACGTGGTACTCTCCTCCATATTTGGTGGACCTGTCTGCGCATCGTTAACTACTGGAAAAAAGTACTTGACATACTGAACTCGTTAGCGGGGCTTAAGCTCACATTGGACCCGTGGATGTTTCTACTGGCCCGTCCACACCCAGACCTTGACCCCCTACTGAATAAATTATTTTCCCATATATTAGTAGCGGCTAAATCTTTAATAGCCAAAAATTGGAAAACCACCGCCCCTCCCACGATACCTGCCCTGAACAACTACATCTGGTTCGTAGCTAATATGGAAAAAATCACTTATTACCTGCATGACTGTCCCCACAAATTTGAACTAGTTTGGGGCCCTTGGTTATCCGCGATGTCTACCCCAATTTGAGATTCAAACCTTGCCTCTGACCCCACCTCATCGACCTCCGAACGGGATGCACTCGGGCCCTCCCTCCGGGCGCCGCCCCGTACTTCCAGTTCCTGTTTGTTTCTGCACTGTTACGCAACCCGCAGGTATGCTTATTTTATGATTAGCGTATACAATTTTTATGTCAGCTGTTCAGCTCCCACTGTAGCATAGAACGGTTCTGTTGTCCCTTTTCTCTCCCTTTTTCTTTGTTCCCCCCCCCTCCCCCCTTCTCACTACCCACTGATGCTCCTATTTTCTCCATATATATGCTCCCCATCTGGGGAGAAATTCTGCTTATCTGTTTAACTATATACAAAATAATTGGAAAACTGACGCCATGAAGACTGTTATTCATATTTTATTATGCCACCTTTTTTGTATCATGTATTGTGGATTCTTCAGTCTTTCTTGGTGTAAATAAAAAAAAAATGGTTTAAAAAAAAAAGAGGACTTAGATACTATGAATAGGAGTGACATTGGCTATCCCTGAGGTTCAGGCTTTCTTGAAAGGAGTTCTGCACATCCAACCACCCTTTGTGCCTCCTATGGCACCTTGGGATTTTAATGTGGTGCTGCAGTTCCTGCAATCAGATTGGTTCGAACCTTTACAGGAGGTAGACGTAAAGTTTCTTACTTGGAAGGCGGTCACGTTGTTGGCCTTCTGCCAGACGTGTGTCAGAATTGGGGGCATTGTCGCACAAGAGCCCCTACTCGATTTTCCACGAGGATAGGGCTGAGTTCAGAATGCTTCAGCAATTTCTCCCTAAGGTTGTGTCGGCTTTTCATATCAACCAACCTATTGTGGTGCCAGTGGCTACTGACACCTCAATTACCTCAAAGTCCTTGGATGTCGTGCGGGCTTTGAAAATCTATGTGAAGAGAACAACTCGTCACAGGAAGTCGGACGCACTATTTGTACTTTATCATCCCAACAAGATTGGGTGTCCTGCTTCTAAGCAGGCAATTTCACGCTGGATCAGGCTTACTATCCAGCATGCTTAATCCACGGCAGGATTGCCAATTCCAAAATCTGTTCAGGCCCACTCTACCCGTAAAGTGGGTTCTTCCAGGTCAGCTGCCCAGGGTGTCTCGGCTATTCAGCTTTGCCGAGCAGCTACTTGGTCAGGGTCGAACACGTTTGCTAAGTTTTACAAGTTCTATACGTTGGCCTCTGAGGACCTCAAGTTTGGTCAATCAGTTCTGCAGGAACCTCAGCACTCTCACTCCTGTACTGGGAGCTTTTGTACATCCCCATGATACTAAATAGATCCCAGCATCCTCTAGGACGTAAGAGAAAATAGGATTTTAATTACCTACCGATAAATCCTATTCTCGTAGTCCGTAGAGGATGTTGGGTGCCCGCCATGTGCTTCGTATTACTGCAGTGTTAATTGGTTCAGTATTGTTGGTTCAGCCGTTGGTTAGTTTGGCTTTTTGTTATGCGTGAGCTGGTGTGTATCTCACCACTATCTGTGTAATTCCTTCTCTCGAAGTATGTCCGTCTCCTCGGGCACAGTTTCTAGACTGAGTCTGGTAGGAGGGGCATAGAGGTAGGGGCCAGCCTACACTATTAAACTCTTAAAGTGCCAGTGGGTCCCAAAGAACCCGTCTAGACCCCATGGTACTAAATGGACCCCAGCATCCCCAACAGACTACGAGAAAAGGATATACTGGTAGGTAATTCAAATCCTATTTTTACATCCCCATCATCAGTGTCTTACCTCTATTCTCTCAATAGTAATAAGGATGATGTGTGTACGGTAAGTATGATACAGAGAATTACGTATCAGAATCTATACAGCAGCCACCATACTTCTGCTTCTCATACGTGTGCTACTGGCAGCAGTGAACATCTGAGTGAGAGTGCAGGGAAGACAGCAGAGTCTGATGAGAAAGAGATTGGATCTGCCTTTGCAGGGATGTACCACACCTGTCACCCCTGTTAGTATATAAAATAATAAATAAGAGGGGCCCGAGTCCATCCAGACGTGCTTTCTGGAGCTCTTCTCACTAAGTGGCTTCTTATCTACCCTACCTGATAGCTCTCAGCCGCCGCTGGGACCAAGACCTAATCTATTAAGCCCCCCACTCCTACTGCCCTAAAGCTGCTCGCTCCGCTCAAACTGGGCACCGTTCACTGCCGCAGCCTAGTGACGCCTATGAAGCCATGGGCTGTATTCTGGGGCTATGTGCGCCCAGACTTTCCTGCACGCTCCGGATACCTGACTTGAAGGCGCTTTTGGCTCAGACAGGAGTACTTGCTCTCCAGGTAACACAGGTGCGTAGCTCTCGCTATTGCTGGGGACAGAACGGGCTGCCCACAGTCACTGGAGCCCAGTGGTGATATTGGGGAGGGAGATGACTGCCAGTTTGCATCCTGGTGCGTGGCCATCGCATGATTTGCCTTCTGCCTTCAATAAGGTTTAATATAAATAAGTGGCCTGACCGCTGGACCAGGGTCACTACACTAAATTGAAGCATTTGCCTGGAGGTGAAACTACCTTCTATTTATATGGTACCACTATAATCTACTTCCCTGGAAGAAAAAAAGTGAAGGCCTAAATGTAGGCCCACATAGACAACAGCCTGCAGGAAGTGCAAGAAATGTCCCAGATGAAAATCCACAGCAGAATACTGTTGACCCTCACACCAAGAGACACATTTCTTCCATATGCAATGGTAATGTTTCGATGCGACCATCTGGCCGGCTTGGAGCATAGTCGAGATAACCTTGCCCGGTATCTCTTTCCTGGCAAAAATCCTCCCAATATACTTCCATTGCATCCAACGTAGCCGTGGTAAGTCTGGATAGATGAACGTCCCTGGTGTAAGACGATCATCCTCAATTGGCAGAGACCAGGGGCCTACGAGTAATAAGGCTAGAATGTCTACATACCAGGCCCTGCCGGGCCAGTCTGGGGCAATCAGAATTGCCTGAACCCTGTCCCTTTAAGTCCTTTAAGAACTCTTGGAATTACAGGAACTGGAGGAAACAAGTACACCAACCGGTAAATCCACGGTGTCGCCAGAGCGTCCACTGCTGCGGCCTGTGGATCCCTCGTCCCAGAACAGTAACGCAGAAGCTTCTTGGTAAGCTGAGAAACCAACAAGTCGATTTGCGGGTAGCCACACCGATGAAATATCTGCTGAAACACTTACGGGTAGAGGCCCCATTCCCCCAGGTGCAGATCGTGTCTACTGAGGAAGCCTGCTCCCCAATTGTCTACTCCCAGAATTAATATGGCGGAAATGGCCTTGGGATTCCACGCCACCCAGAGGAGTATATGTGACACCTCCCTCATTGCAGTTCTGCTGTTTGGACCTCCTTGTTGGTTTATGTAAGCCACAGTTGGTGCATTTTCCGACCATACCTGTATGGCCTGATACTGAAGGATATAAAAGAGGTCACCAGAAAGGCATTGTAAATCACCCTGAGTTCCAAAACTTTTATCGGAAGGGAAGCCTCTTGGTCAGACCACCTTCATTGGAACCGAGCCCCCTAGTGTCACTGCACCCCAACCATGGAGGCTTGCATCCGTTGTCAACAGAATCCAATCCTGAATTTTGAAGTGTCGACCCTCCAGGAGGGAGATCAGCAACCACCATAAGAGGGAAATCCTGGCCTTTGGTGAAAGGCATATCATCTGGCGTATGTGCAGAGGTGACCCAGACCATTTGTCCAGCAGATCCAGCTGGAATGGTCATGCATGGAATCTTCCTTACCGAAATACGTCGTAGGCGGCCATTATCTTTCCCAGTAAGCGTATGCAGAGATGTACCGAGATTTTGTTCAGCTTCAAAATGGAACATACCATCGTCTGAATTATCTTTGACTTGTCCATAGGAAGGAACACCTTCTGAGACACCGTTTCCAGTATCATTACCAGGAACTGAAGCCTCTGCGTAGGTTCTAGGTGGGATTTCTGCAGATTGAGAATCCACCCATGATCCGTGAGTAGTCGTGTTTGAAGGCTGATCTTTTCCATCAACTGTGCTCTGAATATAGCTATTATGAGATTGTCCAACTATGGAACAATGGGGGGTAATTCCAAGTTGATCGCAGCAGGACATTTTTTAGCAGTTAAGCAAAACCATTTGTACTGCAGGGGAGGCAGATATAACATGTGCAGAGAGAGTTAGATTTGGGTGGGTTATTTTGTTTCTGTGCAGGGTAAATACTGGCTGCTTAATTTTTACACTGCAAATTAGATTGCAGATTGAACACACCACACCAAAATCTAACTCTCTCTGCACATGTTATATCTGCCTACCCTGCAGTGCACATGGTTTTGCCCAACTGCTACAAAAAATCTTGCTGCGATCAACTCAGAATTACCCCCAATGTTCACTTCCTGCTTGCGGAGTTGTAGCAACATCTCTGCCATCACCCCTGATAACACCCTCAGTGCAGTTGATAGACCAAAAGGCAAGGCCTGGACCTGGTAGTGACTGTCCTGCAGTGCAAACAAGAGGTAAGCCTGAAGAGGCGGCCATATTGGGATGTGAAGATACGCATCCTTAATAGCCAGAGAAACCAGGAATTCCCCTTCTTCCATGTCACGCTTGGCTTGAGTTGGGGATCTGATGACTGATAATTGACTGAGGGAGCAGCTATCGGCAAAGGAAGGAAACAAGGTGGCTGAATGTAGTTCTTACTCATGGATTGAAGACTTAGGCTCGAAGATGTAGAGGGGTAGGCAATGAGGTCAATGACCGAGAACGATACACTGAAGAAAGAGGAATTCAGTTTTAATGAGACCTCAATCATACACAAACGACTAGGAGAGAAGTCTGAGTGAATTCTGAAAGACAAAAGGTTCATGACTTGTAACCCGCATCCACAACTGCCTGTAGAAAATGGAGAAAAACGTCCCAAGTGAAACTCTTCCGTTGGAGCCTTCTTGGATTGACTCCAAGATACATATTTTCTTCAAATACGGTGGTAATGTTTAGACGTTACTCTTTTCCTGGCCCGAATGAAAGTGGGAATGACTTCTTCTGGAATCCCCTTTCGGGCTAGGATCTGGCGTTCAACAGCCATGCCGTCAAACGTAGCCACGGTAAGTCTTGATACACGCACGGCCCCTGCTGCAGCAGGTCCTCGCGAAGAGGAAGAGGTCGAGGATCTTTTGTGAGTAACTCTTGAAGCTCTGGATACCAAGCTCTCCTTGGCCAGTTTGGGACAATGAGGATCGCCCGAACCCTTGTTCTTCTTACAATCTTGAGAACTTTTGGAATCAGTGGAAGTGGAGGGAAGACATACACCGACTGAAACACCCACTGTGTCACCAGTGCATCCACTGCTATTGCTTGAGGGTCTCTCGACCTGGAATAATATCTCTGAAGCTTCTTGTTGAGACGAGATGCCATCATGTCTACTTGAGGGACTCACCAAAGATCTGCCACCTCTGCGAAGATGTGTTGGTGGAGGCCCCATTCTCCTGGATGGAGATAATGTCTGCTGAGGAAGTCTGCTTCCCAGTTGTCCACTCCCGGAATGAAAAATTGCAGACAGAGCGCTTGCATGTTTTTCCGCCCAGAGGAGGATTCTTGTCGCCTCTGCCATCGCCGCTCTGCTTTTCATTCTGCCCTGACGGTTTATGTACACCACTGCTGTGACATTGTCGGACTGGATCTGTATGGGTAGATCTTGAAGAAGATGCTCCGCTTGTAGAAGGCCGTTGTAAATGGCTCTCAACTACAGAACGTTTATGTGAAGACAAGATTCCTGACTTGACCATCTTCCTTGGAAGCTTACTCCATGTGACTGCCCCCCCAGCCTCGGAGACTTGCATCCGTGGTTACCAGGACCCAGTCCTGAATCCCGAACCTGTGACCCTGCAGTAGGTGAGCACTGTATAGCCACCACAGGAGCAAAATTCTGGCTTTTGATGACAGGATTATCCTCTGGTGCATGTGTTGATGGGATCCGGACCACTTGTCCAACAGATCCCACTGGAATACCCTGGTATGGAATCGGCCAAACTGCAAGGCCTCGAAGGCCGCTACCATCTTTCCCAACAACCAAATGCATTGATGAATTGACACTCTTGTCGGTTTCAAAATTTGTTTGACCATTTTCTGGATTTCCAGAGCCTTTTCCACTGGAAGAAATACCTTCTGTACTTCTGTGTCCAGAATCATTCCCAGAAAGGATAACTTTGTTGTAGGTTCCAATTGTGATTTTGGAATGTTTATGATCCAACTGTATTGTTGAAGCACTATCGGGGAGAGTGCAATGTTCTGCACCAACCGTTCCCTGGACCTCCCTTTTATTAGGAGATTGTCCAGGTAAGGAATTAGAAGGACTCCTTTCTGACGAAGGAGGACCTTCATCTCCGCCATCACCTTGGTGAAGACCCTCGGTGCCGTGGAGAGTCCAAACGGCAACGTCTGAAATTGGTAATGACAATCCTGTACCGCAAATCTCAGATAAGCTTGATGCGGAGGATAAATGGGAACATGTAAGTAGGCATCTTTTATGTCTACGGATACCATGAAATTCCCTTCCTCCAGACTGGAGATCACTGCTCTCAGAGATTCTATCTTGAATTTGAACCTTTTCAGGTATAGATTCAGAGATGTTAGGTTCAGGATTGGTCTGACCGAGCAGTACGGCTTCGGAACTACGAAGAGGCTTGAATAAAAACCTTCTCCCTGTTGTGAGAGGGGAACCAGGACAATGACTTGATCCTGGCACAATTTTTGTATTGCTGCAGTTACCACCTCCCTGTTGGGGAGAGAAACTGGTAAGATTGATTTGAAAAAGCGGCGCAGGTGAACGTCTTGAAACTCCAATTTGTACCTGTGGGACACAATTTGTAAGACCCACGGGTCTAGGCCAGAATGAACCCAGAACTGACTGAAAATCTGAAGACGTGCCCCCACCCGAGCGGACTCCCACAAGGGAGCCCCAGCGTCATGTTGTAGACTTGGCAGAAGCAGGTGATTTCTGCTCCTATGATCCTGGGCGTGCTGAGGACCTTTTTCCTCGTCCCCTTCCTCTACCTGCCAAGAAAGGGGAACCTTTAGCCTTTTTGTATCTATTGGGCCGAAAGGACTGCATCTGAAAGTGATGAGGTTTCATTGCCAGCGTAGGAGCATAAGGCAAAAAAGTTGATTTACCTGCGGTAACTGCAGAAACTAAAGCATCTAGCCCATCACCAAACAAGGCTTCTCCATTATACGGGAGAGACTCCATATTTCTTTTGGAATCTGCGTCAGCATTCCACTGGCGAATCCACAACGCCCTCCGTGCCGAGACTGCCATGGTAGATGCTCTTGATCCCAAGAGCCCAATATCTCTCATAGCTTCACGCATGTATGCTGCAGCGTCTTTTATATGACTCAACGTAAAGAGAACCTTGTCTCTATCTATTTTGTCAATTTCAGAAGACAAGTTATCTGACCACTTTTCAATAGCACTACTCACCCACACACAGGCAATGGAAGGCCATGAGTAGTGTCCCACTGGCCACATAAATAGACTTTAATGTAGTCTCCAACTTGCGTTCTGCCGGCTCCTTGAGAGCAGCCATCCCAGGTGCAGGGAGAATCACCTTTTTTGTTAACCGTGACAGGGCCCTGTCTAAAACGGGGGGTGACTCCCACTTTGTCCTGTCCTCTACCGGGAAAGGATAAGAAGCCTGAATTATTTTGGGGATCTGTCACTTCTTTTCAGGGTTTGCCCAGACACCCTCAAAGAGAGTGTTCAGTTCATGAGGAGGAAACGTTACATTAGTTTTCTTTTCTTTAAAGAGGTAAACCTTCTGCTGAGGTAAAGAGGTAATTTTTATGTGT
Organism: Pseudophryne corroboree; assembly: GCF_028390025.1. Taxonomy (NCBI): domain Eukaryota; kingdom Metazoa; phylum Chordata; class Amphibia; order Anura; family Myobatrachidae; genus Pseudophryne; species Pseudophryne corroboree. The sequence continues at coordinate 141,016 of NW_026967707.1, forward strand.
ATAGAGAAAGGAATCAATCTACATGGAGGAGAAACCCAAGATTTGAAGACAGAGAAAGGGATTTTAATGTACCTATTAGAAACAGGTTCAATCCACTAAGGAGAGATCCCCAACATACAGAACAAGGAATAAACTCCCCTTCTTTTTTAAACTGGGGTCCTTGGACACCAAGAAGGAAATAGTTGCCCCTGATGTGGTCAATAAGACCCGTAGGGGGAAAAGAGGAGGTAAAAAAAACTATTAAAAAATCCATCAAAAGAAGAAAAAGAAAATCCAAGTCGAATTGGGAGGAGAGGTAGAAGGAAAGGGTAAAGTCTTCAACCTAAGTGACCATTCTCTGACAGAAGATGAACAATTAGTTTTAGAAAAGGGATTAAAATTCGCTCCCACATCTCAGATTAATTCTTTTGAGATGTATCTAGACCTCCAGAAGTTTGTTCGGAAGGTCAGTATAAAAAAGTTTTTTAAACAAAAAGGTGATATGAATCAGGAAACCTCTACCACAAACGCTCTTACCCCTTTTAAACCAAAATCCAAATTCTACCCTAAACACGTCAAAAATGGTAACATAGACTGTTTTAATTCCATGGTTACTAAGGATCTCAAAAAACTTACTAATGTTAAAAAGAGGAACCTTACTAGGAAGGAATTTTCTGCCCTTGAGTCTCTAAGGAATAATGAGGATATCATCATAAAACCGGCAGATAAGGGGGGTGGGGTTGTAATTTTGAATAAAGAGGATTATCTACAAGAGATCAATAGACAACTGGGAGACCAACAAACATATAAAAAATTAAGGAGCGACCCCACCCAAAATATTACTAAGAAACTCCTTGAATTAACAAATAAAGCTCATGAAAAAGGTATTTTGACTAAGAACGTAATGGATTTTGTGTGTATACAGGACCCTGCTATTCCTCCTATTTATGTTCTCCCAAAAGTGCATAAGCATCCCACTAAACCACCAGGGAGACCTATTATTGCGGGGGTGAATAGCATTACCTCTAATCTTTCCGCAATGGTAGATTTCTTCCTACAGCCTTTAGTTTGTAAAACCACTTCTTTCCTAAAGGATACAGGGGATGTTTTAAGAAAATTAGAAGCTATCCCCTGGAATGAAAACTGCACTTTAATTAGTGCTGATGTCACTAGTCTGTACACAATCATTGAATAGGAGAAGGGGAAAGAAGCTGTTACCCATTTTTTAAATACTAGTGAGTACTCAGAGGATCTTAAAGATTTTATTTTAGAGTCCATTGATTTTATTCTTAAGAACAATTATTTTTATTTTAATGGGTCTTATTATCTTCAAATAAGGGGAACCGCCATGGGCACCAGGTTTGCCCCCAGTTATGCTAATTTATTTATGTCTTATTGGGAATTAACTACTATTGATACATCCATCATGGGGGCAGGCCTGGTATGCTGATGGCGGTTCATTGATGATGTGTTTTTTATCTGGCAAGGGGGGGGGGAGACTCTCTTAATTAATTTTGTGAAGTTTTAAATCAAAACCATTTTAATATTGAATTGACTTTCAATAAAAGTGCAGATTTTCTAGTTTTTTTAGATTTGATTATTTATATAGAGGATGGATTAATATGTACTAAAACTCATAGAAAACCAACGGATTCCAACTCCTATATTGAAATATCGAGTGAACATCATAAGAGGAGGTTGGAGAATATTCCATTGGGGCAGTTTAAAAGACTGAAAAGAAATTGCACTAATGAAAGCACTTTACTTGACCAAACAAACTAAATGACTGCACGATTCCAACAAAAAGGATATCCAAAAAATCTTTTGGATACTGCACAGCAAAAAGTACAAATTATTGATAGAAAGGAGTTGTTAAAAGAAAAAACTAAACCTATAACAAAGAACACTAGGTATGAATGGGCCTATATTACGAAATATGGAGCCCATCATAAGAAAGTGGAAGGTATCATCAGAAAAAATTGGAAAATCCTAAAGGATGACCCTATCTTGTGTGATATCCTACCCGAGCAACCTAGATTCATATATAAAAAAGCACCCTCTCTTAAAAATATTTTAGTACAAAGTGCCCTAAAAAACGAGAAAGGAGCGAGTGAACGTAATGTTGGATTTCATCGATGCGGAACATGTCTGATGTGTAAATCCACTACAAAAAAGGGAATAGAAAGAAAAATTACTGAATTTGAAATAAAAGGCAAGAAGTATAAAATAAGAGAATTTATTACTTGCCACTCACGCAATGTAATTTATCTTATAGAATGTAACTGCGGCAAATTATATATAGGCAAAACTACTAGAAGCCTTAAAACAAGAACAGCAGAACACATTTATAATATTAAGAAGGGTCTTAGCACCCATCCGTTGTCTGAACACTTTTCAGTGGTTCATAACAAATGTGAAAAGGGAATAAAAAGATTCCTTGGGATTCAACTAATTAAGGGAAATAGGAAGTATAAAAATACAGAAAGAAAACTTGCGCAGAGTGAAATGAAGTGGATTTACAATTTAAATACTTTACAACCTGAAGGACATAATTTTGATTTTGAGTTAAAATGGTTTTTAGAGTAATTTTAACTATTTTATGTGGGACTCTTTTTAATGTTTTTTTTTTTCTCTCTCTCTTTCTGAGTCTTACATTAGAATGAAGATTTATTTGGAATGTTGGGATGTCTATCTCCCGGTATTAGGGATGGACTGGTCCGGAATATATAGTACGGCTAAGTTTTGGTGAGGAGATATGGCAGTGGATTCAACCTTTTTCCTGTATAACACCTTTTAAATGAATCAAAAGTGGAATTTACAAATGGCCGTCATGTGGAACGCAGCGGTGGAACGCATACGTCACATCCGGCAAGAGAAGTTGGAAGCCTTTCCCTTTTTAATTGCTGAGTTTCCTTTTGGGACACTTTTGGTAGATATATGTTAATATATTGAATATAGGGGATGTTTTATTAAGAACTTTTGAGATAGAAGTTTAGATGTCTCCAGCACGGATATACAAAGAAATTCTAAAATGGCCGCCATATGGAACGCAGCGGTGGAACGCATGCGTCACTTCCGGTCAGCGAAAACGGAAGAAGGTTTTGTTTTCGCTCCCGCAACCGTGAATTTTGCTATGAAATAAGTATCAGGTGGATGTGTTATTCAGAAATGCTGAGGACATTATATTTTATATATTTTATATACACTATAAAGATATAGCGATATTGGGACGCAAACGGAAGTGATGGATGAAGCGCATGCGTCACTTCCGGTCGGCGAATCCGGAAATGAGAAATGAGAATAATTGAAAGATTGTATCAATTAGTAAGGGTATAAATATCCATTTTGTTGTGATCCATATCATCCAAGCTTGAAAAAGGAGTTGTATGCTCCAAAACGCGTCGGTTGGACGATATGGATACCCTATTGTGAATGCACTGATTGGATTCCCTACTCAGCCTTCTAAAGACAAAAGCTTTTTGCGGTGGTGCCATCTGAACCACACTGGGAACTGATTGCTTTTTTGCTGAGAAAGCCATCTGCCCACCGCAAATTCATATAGAGGGTGAGAAATCTTATTTGGGACTAGTGCAATATATATGTTCATTCTGTGATCCTGTCTATGTTTTTATGTCAATATTGTGTCAATAAAACTGTTATTTTACACTACTCTCATCTTTGTTACAAAGGCGCCTATGCACACACAAAAAATCTTTTTTTGTTTGCATTGTACCATAGGGATATGGTGTTCCCTTTTTTTGTGTGACGGCTGCCCACTGTAACATTTATTGCGCACTTTGGATCTACTTTTCTATCTTTGAAAGAAGGGATCTCCGTAACCTCTAACACCTCCTTTATAGCCACAATCATGTACTGAATGTTTTTAGCTAATTTTGGATCTATTGCCCTGGAATCACCAGTGTCCACATAGGAATCAGCGTCTGTGTCGGTGTCAGTCTGTATAACCTGAGCAAATGACCTCTTATGGGACCCAGAGGGATCCCCTGTGGATGAAAACACAGAGTTTTGACAAATCACATCTTCCACAGACTTTCTCCAAGTTTCTGCATGAGACTCAGACTTATCCAATCTCTTACTGATATGACTCACACTATCACGTAATTCTTTCACCCATTCAGGCTCATGGTGTGCCGGTAGCGCCACCACATTACCACTCTGTGTCCCCATAATGGCTTCCTCAGGGGAAGAGCTCCCTGCCTCAGACATGTCACACACGTGTACAACCACACCACAGACACTCCGGGGCTTATAGGGGACAGACCCACAGTAAAATCTGTCAGAGGGATACAGAAGGAATTGCCAGCTCACAACTCAGCGACAGTAATAAATTGTCTGTGAAACACAAAATGCCAACAGAGCTGCAGCGCTTTTATAATTACACAATGTACATAGCACCAAATTTCACTGCGCCCCCCCCCCCCCATTTTGCACCCTGATACTTGTTTCAGCAGTGGAAGAGGACCAGCGGTCTTCTCTGCAGCTTGGAGGGAGAGAAAATGGCGCTGAGCAGTGTGCTGTCTGTCTGAGGAAGAAGCCCCGCCCCCGTAATGGCGCGCTTTCACTCAGACTTAGAGAGACTCATGTTTATACTGGCGGAGGTAGAACTGTGCCGCAGCAACTTATGCCCCTAATCTGCCAGTCCTATAAGGGTTCATGCTGCCCAGGGCGCCCCCTCCCCCCCTGCACCCTGCAGTGCCTGTGTGTGTGGGAGCATGGCGCGCAGCGTCCCCCCCCCCCCCCCCCCCCCGCTGCGCAGTACCTTTCTAGCCATCCCGATGTTGAAGAGTCTTTTTCCTCTTACACTCACCTGTCTTCTGACTTCTGGCGCTGTAAGGGGGGTGACAGCAGGCTGTGGGAGTGAGCACATAGCCGCAGCTAGCGTTCTGTAATCCTCAGGAGCTAATGGTGTCCTGTCAGCTTAGAAGCAGAGCCATGAAACTCACAGAAGTTGGTTTCTACTTCCTCCCCTAGGTCCCACGAAGCAGGGAGACTGTTGCCAGCAGTGCTCCCTGAAAATAAAAAACCTAACATAAGTCTTTTCCCGAGAAACTCAGTAGAGCTCCCCTGGAGTGCATCCAGTCTGCCTGGGCACAGATTCTAAACTGAGGTCTGGAGGAGAGGCATAGAGGGAGGAGCCAGTTCACACTCACTCTGGAAAAGTCTTAAAGTGCCCATGTCTCCTGAAAATCCGTCTATACCCCATGGTTCTGAAGTGACCCCAGCATACTCTAGGACGTAAGAGAAATAAGAAAACTTATGGCTGCTAAAAAACAGCAGCCCTCTGACCGTGGTCTGGCTCCTGCCGCACCAAACAAAAACTGACGTGCACATGCGTGTAGATGGTGACACTACAACTACTGGATGATCATTGTGAATGTCTGAGGTATTGATACAATGCAAATTTGTTGAGATATTGTTTCTTTTTCAGATGAAACCATGGGTCGTGCACGTGATGCAACTGGCAAAAGGGAGCCATTGGTTTTGGCCGAGACCGGAATTTGTTTGTTGATGATCCCTTGTAGACAGTGAGTAGTATCCAGCTACAGTGGAAGAAGCATGGACACCAAGGGGTAATATGCAATTAGCGGTGAATCGCGGCAAATTATCGCCGTTTTTAAATTCGACACAATTCGACTGTCCAATTTCGGCAAGTGGTTGCAGAAATTCACCATATTCAATGGAAAACGGATTCGACAGTCCCGCGGATGGGGGGGGGGGGCAGCCTCGGGCTTCACCCCTGGCCCTTGGGTGGCTGACCCCTTGATTGAAGGGGTCCCCACTCCCCCAGGGTACCCCGGCCAGGGGTGACTAGTTGGATATTTAATGCCACGGCCGCAGGGCACCGTATAAAAGTGACCCCCGGCTGTGGCATTATCTGTCCAGCTAGTGGAGCCCGATGCTGGTGTAAAAAATACGGGGGACCCTTACTCTTTTTGTCCCCCGTATTTTTTGCACCAGCACCAGGCGCAGAGCCCGGTGCTGGTTTTAAAAATACGGGGGTTCCCCTGTCAATTTTCCCCCCGGATTTTTAGAACCAGGACCGGCTCGAAGAGCCCGAGGCTGGTTATGCTTTGGAGGGGGGACCCCACGCCAATTTTTTCCGGGATTTTGCCATCCCATCTTAAAAAATTTTTTTTTTTAAATATATAAAAAATACTTGTGCCTCCAAAAGAGACAAACCAAGTACCTAATCCTTTCTAATATAAATAAATACGCTATTACCCAAAAAATAAACACAAAAAAAAAAGTTTCAATTTTTTTTTATTAGTTTCACCCACCAAAGTGTGGCGGATTGAAAATGACGAATTTACTGTCTAAAAGCACTGTTGTCGAATTTGCAAACTTCAATTGAATATACTTTGGTCGAATTGCAGCATTTGTATCAATGCAAAAAAGTCGAATTTGTCAAAAGTCGAATTTCAAAAAGTTGAATTTTGAAAGTCCGTTTTTTTGACGGAAAGTACTGAACTGCATTGACTAATTATTTTTTTTGGCGAAAAAGTCCAGTTTTTCACCAATTTCGGGAATTTGACAGCAATTGCATATACCCCCAAGAATCTCAGCGGCGGAACAGTGGGCGAAAGCAGATCATGACAAATCGGGACCACAGGCATTTAGGGCATCTAGCAACCACCAATCGTTACAAACCCATCAGGAACTGCTCCAACAGTACAATGCCGGACCCAGCCAAACAGTCCCACAGTCCCAGATCTGGTGAATTGGAGGGCCACGTGAGATGTGGCACATCAGACTGGTGCTCTGAAAACCAATCCAAGCCTTTCGGCCACTGTTCCGCCGCTGAGAGCATACATAAAGGTTAACACTAATGCGATAGCTGTTTTTATGGTAATTATTTTGAGCCATAGAGTAGGACCTGCAGTATAGTGGGGTCCCTTGTCAGGGGCTGCAGACTTAAATGCACTGAGCAATACATGAACTAAAACTCCACTGTTTATTATTGTTAGTTAAAATAGTAATGCAAGACACATTAATGTATGTAGTAAGGCTACTGCGAGACCTTAGATTGAGCAATATTGGATCTGGCCATTACATTCCCTAAAGTCATAACCTCAGAACTGCACAGAGCAGGAACTATTATTCACAAGTAATTAGGAATGTGTTCATCATGAACAAGTCCACAATTACTGTCTGAAGGTTACACAATTATTTCAAGTCTACACAACTGATATTTGAGAATAAAGCCTTTAACAGAAAACACCCCTGAAGAAGTCACTATTGACGAAACGCGTTGGTAGACACGCAATTTGGATTTAGAGTGAATTGGAGTGAATAAGAACAAGCACGCCCATGCAAGGATAACAACAAGTGCAAAACGCTTGTCTTATGTTTATACAGATGTGTACTTGTGTTAAGCTTTTAATCTGTTTTACTTGAAGTTCTAGATTCAAATTTCCTTTTATTTCTCAATCTTATACGAATTGTATTTGGTGATCTCAGATCTACTGTATAGCAGGAAATATATCATAACTGTATCATCTAACAAAATGCATATAAATTGGGAACTCCACAAAAACAATACTAATTATATTATATACATACATACATATATACACATTTATATATAATCACTAACAATAAACTTCTGCGTGTTATTTTTAATAACATTATACTGTTGTGTGTAATATCTCTCTACATGTGATATTTGTCATGGATAGCCTTGTGTTATAAACACCCAACTGAGAACAGGGCTGATGGCGGAGGAAGGTGTAGGATAAGAGATTGCTGTAGTGACTGAGCAATGAGAATATGTGACTTCTGTAATAAGTGTTTATTACTCACCTGTGCTGATATCTGTAGGGATCTCCTCCTCCTTACACTGCTGATCACCCCTCACATACGTGTCTTCTTCTCCCTCTGTATCTTCTGCCTTTATATCAGTCACATACGTCTCTTCTTCTCCCTCCATATCTTCTGCCTTTATATCAGTCACATACGTCTCTTCTTCTCCCTCTGTATCTTCTGCCTTTATATCAGTCACATACGTCTCTTCTTCTCCCTCTATATCTTCTAACTTTATATCAGTCACATACGTCTCTTCTTCTCCCTCTGTATCTTCTGCCTTTATATCAGTCACATACGTCTCTTCTTCTCCCTCTGTATCTTCTGCCTTTATATCAGTCACATACGTCTCTTCTTCTCCCTCTATATCTTCTAACTTTATATCAGTCACATACGTCTCTTCTTCTCCCTCTGTATCTTCTGCCTTTATATCAGTCACATACGTCTCTTCTTCTCCCTCTATATCTTCTGCCTTCATATCAGTCACATACGTCTCTTCTTCTCCCTCTGTATCTTCTGCCTTTATATCAGTCACATACGTCTCTTCTTCTCCCTCTGTATCTTCTGCCTTTATATCAGTCACATACGTCTCTTCTTCTCCCTTCATATCAGTCACATACGTCTCTTCTTCTCCCTCTATATCTTCTGCCTTTAGATCAGTCACATACGTCTCTTCTTCTCCCTCTATATCTTCTGCCTTCATATCAGTCACATACGTTTCTTCTTCTCCCTCTGTATCTTCTGCCTTTATATCAGCCACATACGTCTCTTCTTCTCCCTCTATATCTTCTACCTTTATATCAGTCACATACGTCTCTTCTTCTCCCTCTGTATCTTCTGCCTTCATATCAGTCACATACGTCTCTTCTTCTCCCTCTGTATCTTCTGCCTTTATATCAGTCACATACGTCTCTACTTCTCCCTCTGTACCTTCTGCCTTTATATCAGTCACATACGTCTCTTCTTCTCCCTTCATATCAGTCACATACGTCTCTTCTTCTCCCTCTATATCTTCTGCCTTTAGATCAGTCACATACGTCTCTTCTTCTCCCTCTGTATCTTCTGCCTTCATATCAGTCACATACGTTTCTTCTTCTCCCTCTGTATCTTCTGCCTTTATATCAGCCACATACGTCTCTTCTTCTCCCTTCATATCAGTCACATACGTCTCTTCTTCTCCCTCTACATCTTCTGACTTTATATCAGACAGACGTTCTTCCTAAATAACCCAAAAAACAAATAAAATGGCATTTGCATAGTGTTAGATTAAACTGAGGTGAAACAGTATAATATCAGTGTATAATACACACAGCTCCTCTACAGATCATATAGTGACAGTCACTTTGGTATATTGGGGAGACCCTAAATCCCACCTACCTGATCCTCCTGTGGGATCCTGTGATTCTCCTCTGTACAATCCTCGGAATACAGAGGACGGGGACATCTCTCTGGGGTATCTCTGTTACTGGGCCCATCTGTAGGAGACACACAGTGACCGAGTACAGTGTATATATGTGATTATCAGGTGATGTGTGTATATAGGGGGCCCCCATACCTGCTCTCCCCTATACAATACATGACAGTCTCCTCTTACCCAGTGATGTGAGGGGCCGGTGATTCTCCATCATCACGTCCTTGTACAGACCCCTGTGTTCCTCTATATGCTCCCCCTTCTGCATGGAGACATAGACAGTGACATCTTGACACCTTATAGGAACCTGACACAAACAGTGACACAGTCATCACCCAGACACATCCCCTGGTGTAACTGAATAATGTCCCATTCCCAGCAGTCACCTCTCCAGTCATCACCCAGACACGTCCCCTGGTGTTACTGTATAATGCCCCATTCCCAGCAGTCACCTCTCCAGTCATCACCCAGACACATACCCTGGTGTTACTGTATAATGCCCCATTACCAGCAGTCACCTCTCCAGTCATCACCCAGACACATACCCTGGTGTTACTGTATAATGTCCCATTCCTAGCAGTCACCTCTCCAGTCATCACTCAGACACGTCCCCTGGTGTTACTGTATAATGTTCCATTCCCAGCAGTCACCTCTCCAGTCATCACCCAGACACATCCCCTGGTGTTACTGTATAATGTCCCCTTCCCAGCAGTCACCTCTCCACTCATCACCCAGACACATCCCCTGGTGTTACTGTATAATGTCCCCTTCCCAGCAGTCACCTCTCCAGTCATCACCCAGACACGTCCCCTGGTGTTACTGTATAATGCCCCATTCCCAGCACTCACCTCTCCAGTCATCACCCAGACACATCACCCGTGTTACTGTATAATGTCCCTTTCCCAGCAGTCACCTCTGCAGTCATCACCCGGACACATCCCCTGGTGTTACTGTATAATGTCTCATTCCCGGCAGTCTACTCTCCAGTCATCACCCAGACACGTTCCCCGGTGTTACTGCATAATGACCCATTCACGGCAGTTAACTCCCCAGTCATCACCCAGACACATCCCACGGTGTTACTGTATAATGCCCCATTCCCAGCAGTCACCTCTCCAGTCATCACCTAGACACCTCTCCCGGTGTTACTGTATAATGTCCCATTCCCAGCAGTCACCTCTCCAATCATCACCCAGACACGTCCCTCTGTGTTACTGTATAATGTCCCATTCCCAGCAGTCACCTCTCCAGTCATCACCCAGACACATCCCCCGGTGTTACTGTATAATGCCCCATTCCCAGCAGTCACCTCTCCAGTCATCACCCGGACACATTCCCTGGTGTTACTGTATAATGTCTCATTCCCGGCAGTCTACTCTCCAGTCGTCACCCAGACACATCCCCCGGTGTTACTGTATAATGTCCCATTCCCAGCAGTCACCTCTCCAGTCATCACCCAGACACGTCCCCTGGTGTTACTGTACAATGTCCCATTCCCAGCAGTCACCTCTCCAGTCATCACCCAGACACATCCCCCGGTGTTACTGTATAATGTCCCTTTCCCAGCAGTCACCTATCCAGTCATCACCAAGACACATCCCCCGGTGTTACTGTATAATGCCCTATTACCAGCATTTACTTCCACAGTCATTACCCGGACACATCCCCTGGTGTTTCTGTATAATGTCCCTTTCCCAGCAGTCACCTCTCCAGTCATCACCCAGACACATCACCTGGTGTTACTGTATAATGCCCAATTCCCAGCAGTCACTTCCACAGTCATCACCCGGACACATCCCCTGGTGTTTCTGTATAATGTCCCTTTCCCAGCAGTCACCTATCCAGTCATCACCCAGACAAATCCCCTGGTGTTACTGAATAATGTCCCATTCCCAGCAGTCACCTCTCCAGTCATCACCCTGACACGTCTCCTGGTGTTACTGTATAATGTCCCATTCCCAGCAGTCACCTCTCCAGTCATCACCCAGACACATCCCCCCGTGTTACTGTATAATGCCCCATTCACAGCAGTCACCTCTCCAGTCATCACCCAGACACATCCCCTGGTGTTACTGTATAATGCCCCATTCCCAGCAGTCACCTCTCCAGTCATCACCCGGACACATCCCCTGGTGTTACTGTATAATGTCTCATTCCCGGCAGTCTACTCTCCAGTCATCACCCAGACACGTTCCCCGGTGTTACTGTATAATGACCCATTCACTGCAGTTACCTCCCCAGTCATCACCCAGACACATCCCCCGGTGTTACTGTATAAGGCCCCATTCCCAGCAGTCACCTCTCCAGTCATCACCCAGACACATCCCCTGGTGTTACTGTATAATGCCCCATTCCCAGCAGTCACCTCTCCAGTCATCACCCGGACACATCCCCTGGTGTTACTGTATAATGTCTCATTCCCGGCAGTCTACTCTCCAGTCATCACCCAGACACGTTCCCCGGTGTTACTGTATAATGACCCATTCACTGCAGTTACCTCCCCAGTCATCACCCAGACACATCCCCCGGTGTTACTGTATAAGACCCCATTCCCAGCAGTCACCTCTCCAGTCATCACCCAGACACCTCCCCCGGTGTTTCTATATAATGTCCCATTCCCAGCAGTCACCTCTCCAGTCATCACCCAGACACATCCCCTTGTGTTACTGTATAATGCCCCATTCCCCTTTCCCAGCAGTCACCTCTCCAGTCATCACCCAGACACATCCCCTGGTATTACTGTATAATGCCCCATTCACAGCAGTCACCTCTCCAGTCATCACCCAGACACATCCCCTGGTGTTACTGTATAATGTTCCATCCCCAGCAGTCACCTCTCCAGTCATCACCCAGACACGTCTCCTGGTGTTACTGTATAATGTCCCATTCCCAGCAGTCACCTCTCCAGTCATCACCCGGACACATCCCCTGGTGTTACTGTATAATGTCCCATTCCCAGCAGTCACCTCTCCAGTCATCACCCGGACACATCCCCTGGTGTTACTGTATAATGGCCCTCATTCCGAGTTGATCGCTCGCAAGGCGAATGTAGCAGAGTTACACACGCTAAGCCGCCGCCTACTGGGAGTGAATCTTAGCTTCTTAAATGTGCGACCGATGTATGCGCAATATTGCGATCACAAACGACTTAGCAGTTTTAGAGTAGCTTCAGACTTACTCTGCCTGTGCGATCAGTTCAGTGCTTGTCGTTCCTGGCTGACGTCACAAACACACCCAGCGTTCGCCCAGGCACTCCCACCGTTTCTCCGGCCACTCCTGCGTTTTTTCCGGAAACGGTAGCGTTTTCAGCCACACGCCCCTAAAACGCCGTGTTTCCGCCCAGTAACACCCATTTCCTGTCAATCACAATGCGAACGTCGGAGCGATGAAAAAGCCGTGAGTAAACTTACTTTCTTCATAGTACAGTTACTTGGCGCAGTCGCAGTGCGAACATTGCGCATGCGCACTAAGAGAATTCTCACTGCGATGCGATGAAAAACTCTGAGCGAACAACTCGGAATGAGGGCCAATGTCTCATTCCCGGCAGTCTACTCTCCAGTCATCACCCAGACACGTTCCCCGGTGTTACTGTATAATGACCCATTCCCAGCAGTCACATCTCCAGTCATCACCCAGACACATCCCCCGGTGTTACTGTATAATGCCCCATTCCCAGCAGTCACCTCTCCAGTCATCACCCAGACACCTCCCCCGGTGTTTCTATATAATGCCCCATTCCCAGCAGTCACCTCTCCAATCATCACCCAGACACGTCCCTCTGTGTTACTGTATAATGTCCCATTCCCAGCAGTCACCTCTCCAGTCATCACCCAGACACATACCCCGGTGTTACTGTATAATGTCCCATTCCCAGCAGTCACCTCTCCAGTCATCACCCAGACACGTCCCCTGGTGTTACTGTACAATGTCCCATTCCCAGCAGTCACCTCTCCAGTCATCACCCAGACACATCCCCCGGTGTTACTGTATAATGCCCTATTCCCAGCATTTACTTCCACAGTCATCACCTGGACACATCCCCTGGTGTTTCTGTATAATGTCCCTTTCCCAGCAGTCACCTCTCAAGTCATCACCCAGACACATCCCCTGGTGTTACTGTATAATGCCCTATTCCCAGCAGTCACTTCCACAGTCATCATCCGGACACATCCCCTGGTGTTTCTGTATAATGTCCCTTTCCCAGCAGTCACCTATCCAGTCATCACCCAGACACATCCCCCGGTGTTACTGTATAATGCCCTATTACCAGCATTTACTTCCACAGTCATCACCCGGACACATCCCCTGGTGTTTCTGTATAATGTCCCTTTCCCAGCAGTCACCTCTCCAGTCATCACCCGGACACATCCCCTGGTGTTACTGTATAATGGCCCTCATTCCGAGTTGATCGCTCGCAAGGCGAATGTAGCAGAGTTACACACGCTAAGCCGCCGCCTACTGGGAGTGAATCTTAGCTTCTTAAATGTGCGACCGATGTATGCGCAATATTGCGATCACAAACGACTTAGCAGTTTTAGAGTAGCTTCAGACTTACTCTGCCTGTGCGATCAGTTCAGTGCTTGTCGTTCCTGGCTGACGTCACAAACACACCCAGCGTTCGCCCAGGCACTCCCACCGTTTCTCCGGCCACTCCTGCGTTTTTTCCGGAAACGGTAGCGTTTTCAGCCACACGCCCCTAAAACGCCGTGTTTCCGCCCAGTAACACCCATTTCCTGTCAATCACAATGCGAACGTCGGAGCGATGAAAAAGCCGTGAGTAAACTTACTTTCTTCATAGTACAGTTACTTGGCGCAGTCGCAGTGCGAACATTGCGCATGCGCACTAAGAGAATTCTCACTGCGATGCGATGAAAAACTCTGAGCGAACAACTCGGAATGAGGGCCAATGTCTCATTCCCGGCAGTCTACTCTCCAGTCATCACCCAGACACGTTCCCCGGTGTTACTGTATAATGACCCATTCCCAGCAGTCACATCTCCAGTCATCACCCAGACACATCCCCCGGTGTTACTGTATAATGCCCCATTCCCAGCAGTCACCTCTCCAGTCATCACCCAGACACCTCCCCCGGTGTTTCTATATAATGCCCCATTCCCAGCAGTCACCTCTCCAATCATCACCCAGACACGTCCCTCTGTGTTACTGTATAATGTCCCATTCCCAGCAGTCACCTCTCCAGTCATCACCCAGACACATACCCCGGTGTTACTGTATAATGTCCCATTCCCAGCAGTCACCTCTCCAGTCATCACCCAGACACGTCCCCTGGTGTTACTGTACAATGTCCCATTCCCAGCAGTCACCTCTCCAGTCATCACCCAGACACATCCCCCGGTGTTACTGTATAATGCCCTATTCCCAGCATTTACTTCCACAGTCATCACCTGGACACATCCCCTGGTGTTTCTGTATAATGTCCCTTTCCCAGCAGTCACCTCTCAAGTCATCACCCAGACACATCCCCTGGTGTTACTGTATAATGCCCTATTCCCAGCAGTCACTTCCACAGTCATCATCCGGACACATCCCCTGGTGTTTCTGTATAATGTCCCTTTCCCAGCAGTCACCTATCCAGTCATCACCCAGACACATCCCCCGGTGTTACTGTATAATGCCCTATTACCAGCATTTACTTCCACAGTCATCACCCGGACACATCCCCTGGTGTTTCTGTATAATGTCCCTTTCCCAGCAGTCACCTCTCCAGTCATCACCCAGACACATCACCTGGTGTTACTGTATAATGCCCAATTCCCAGCAGTCACTTCCACAGTCATCACCCGGACACATCCCCTGGTGTTTCTGTATAATGTCCCTTTCCCAGCAGTCACCTCTCCAGTCATCACCCAGACACATCCCCTGGTGTTACTGTATAATGCCCCATTCCCAGCAGTCACCTCTCCAGTCATCACCCGGACACATCCCCTGGTGTTACTGTATAATGTCTCATTCCCGGCAGTCTACTCTCCAGTCATCACCCAGACACGTTCCCCGGTGTTACTGTATAATGACCCATTCACGGCAGTTACCTCCCCAGTCATCACCCAGACACATCCCCCGGTGTTACTGTATAATGCCCCATTCCCAGCAGTCACCTCTCCAGTCATCACCCAGACACCTCCCCCGGTGTTTCTATATAATGTCCCATTCCCAGCAGTCACCTCTCCAGTCATCACCCAGACACATCCCCTTGTGTTACTGTATAATGCCCCATTCCCAGCAGTCACCTCTCCAGTCATCACCCGGACACATCCCCTGGTGGGAATGGGATATTATACAGTAACACCAGGGGGCATGTCTGGGTGATGACTGGAGAGGTGACTGCTGGGAATGGGGCATTATACAGTAACACCAGGGGACGTGTCTGGGTGATGACTGGAGAGGTGACTACTGGGAATGGGACATTATACAGTAACACCAGGGGATGTGTCTGGGTGATGACTGGAGAGGTGACTGCTGGGAATTGGGAATGGGGCATTATACAGTAACACCAGGGGATGTGTCCGGGTGATGACTGTGGAAGTGACTGCTGGGAATGGGGCATTATACAGTAACACCAGGGGATGTGTCTGGGTGATGACTGGAGAGGTGACTGCTGGGAATGGGGCATTATACAGTAACACCAGGGGATGTGTCTGGGTGATGACTGGAGAGGTGACTGCTGGCAAAGGGACATTATACAGAAACATCAGGGGATGTGTCTGGGTGATGACTGGAGAGGTGACTGCTGGGAATGGGACATTATACAGTAACACCGGGGGATGTGTCTGGGTGATGACTGGAGAGGTGACGGCTGGGAATGGGACATTATACAGTAGCACCAGGGGACATGTCTGGGTGATGACTGGAGAGGTGACTGCTGGGAATGGGGCATTGTACAGTAACACCAGGGGACGTGTCTGGGTGATGACTGGAGAGGTGACTGCTGGGAATGGGACATTATACAGTAACACCGGGGGATGTGTCTGGGTGATGACTGGAGAGGTGACGGCTGGGAATGGGACATTATACAGTAACTCCGGGGGATGTGTCTGGGTGATGACTGGAGAGGTGACTGCTGGGAATAGGGCATTATACAGTAACACCAGGGGATGTGTCTGGGTGATGACTGGAGAGGTGACTGCTGGGAAAGGGACATTATACAGAAACATCAGGGGATGTGTCCGGGTGATGACTGTGGAAGTAAATGCTGGGAATAGGGCATTATACAGTAACACCGGGGGATGTGTCTGGGTGATGATTGGAGAGGTGACCGCTGGGAATGGGACATTATACAGTAACACCAGGGGACGTGTCTGGGTAATGACTGGAGAGGTGACTGCTGGGAATGGGACATTATACAGTAACACCGGGGTATGTGTCTGGGTGATGACTGGAGAGGTGACTGCTGGGAATGGGACATTACACAGTAACACCAGGAGAGGTGTCTGGGTGATGACTGGAGAGGTGACTGCTGGGAATGGGACATTATACAGTAGCACCAGGGGATGTGTCTGGGTGATGACTGGAGAGGTGACTGCTGTGAATGGGGCATTATACAGTAACACCAGGGGATGTGTCTGGGTGATGACTGGAGAGGTGACTGCTGGGAAAGGGACATTATACAGAAACACCAGTCATCACCCAGACACGTCCCCCGATGTCACTGTGTCAAGGGGTCAGCTTGCTGGGGAATTTAATAAGTGTGGAATTAAGAAGTGTGTTATCCAAACAGTTAAAAAAACAGCTGAACAAACATTGAGCACCAACAAGGAAAGGTAACTTACTTAAACCACTTAACCCAAAATGATCTCACAAACGACCACAGCATGTTCATCACACTACTGTTTCTTATTTCAATTCATTAAATTCTCACCAAATGTAACACATTCTCCACTCACCCTAAAACTCACCCCTCTGTGCACATTACAGCTTCTATTCTCCACTCTCCTCTTCTAACCACTCATGAGCTTTATACTTACTTCTCTGCAAGTACTTTGACAACCACAATTGGCCACCAGAATAAACGCTCGCAAACATCCACCAATATTTATCTCAGTGTTCTGCTTTTATTAGCTGGTGCCATATCACCAAATCCAGGCCCCAGTCACCTGTCCCTCTCACACTCAGCTGTCTCAAAACAACATAGAACTCCATCTAACCTCATAAATATCACGTCTTCCATCCCCCTCCAAGTCACTAAAATGTGGCTTATGGAATGCACGCTCTGTTTGTAACAAATTAACATCCATCCATGACCTCTTCATATCTCACAACTTTAATCTGCTGGCTATAACAGAAACCTGGCTCACACAATCAGACACGTGCACTGTCACACGGTGGTTTCCACTTCACCCCCCCAGGCCTGGTAATTGTAAAGGTGGTGGGGTTGGAATCTTACTGTCCCAACTTTTGACATACACTGTTCTACCTCAGGTTCCATCACTCGCATTCACATCATTTGAAGATCACTCTATCAGGATTTTCACTTCCTTCTCTCTGGGTGTTGCAGCTATCTATCGCCCTCCTGGGCAACCTAAACAATAATTTCTAGAAGATTTTTCTGCCTGGCTCCCACACATCTTATCCCCTGACATCTCCACCATCATTATGGGTCAATATCAATATAGCTCTTGACACTCCACAAACTGTTCATGCCCCCAAACTCCTCTCTCTAACCTCCTCTCTTGGCCTCACCCAATGGTCCGACTCCTCTACACACCAGGAAGGCCACTGCCTTGATCTTGTGTTCACCAGGCTCTGCTCAGTTTCTGAATTCATTAACACTCCTTTCCCTCTCTCTGATCACATCCTGATCACCTTCACAATCTCTTCTATTACTCTAAATTCTATGACACTAAAACCTAGCAAGCCTCCTCTAACCCGCAGAAATACTAACAATATACATTTTCACCAACTTTCAACTTCTCTGCAACAACTGCGCTCACCAATCTCTACATTTACCACACCTGACACTGCTGTATCCCACCTGCACAAGACCCTAGAGAGTGCCCTTGATGAAGTGGCTCCAGCTTCCCATCACACTCCACGTAGGCTTAGATGCCAACCATGGCACTCTAAATCATCAAGACACCTACAAAAACTGTCACGTAAAGTAGAACGTCAGTGGCGTAAATCTCAGAATCCAAGTGACTTCCTCACATATAAGACCACCCTACCACTCCTATCATCAGGCTCTGGACACTGCCAAACATATGTCCAATCTTTCATCTCTTCTCATGTCACCAACCCCAAGCGACTTTCTAATACATATAAATCACTTCTTTACCCTCCCTCACCTCCCCCACTAGCTACTATCAGTGCACAAGAACTTGCCTCCTACTTCAAGGATAAGAGTAATAAAATCTGAGATGCAATGGTACGCTCTTCCTCAGCCAGTGACCTGCTCAATTCCCTACCTGAACCCTCTGGCACTTTCTCTTCATTTGATCCCACAAGTGAAGATGAAGTATTAACATTCTCCTCTTGATCCTATACCCTCACAGGTCAGTAAAACTTTGTCTCCTGTGCTTATCCCAACCTTAACTAAAATCTGTAATCTCTCTCTCTACTGGTATCTTTCCTTCTCTGTTTAAGCATGCAGTGATTACTCCCATTACTAAACAAACACAACTCTGACCCAAACACACTCTCTAACTACCGTCCATTTCTCAGCTACCCAGTCCCTCCAAGCTACTTGAGAGACTTGCCTACACTCGCCTTACACACATTCTTAACTCCCACTACTTATTGGACCCACTTCAGTCAGGCTTTCATGCCCAACACTCCACAGAGACGGCGCTGACCAAAGTAGTGAATGATCTGGTCACCACTAGATCTAAAGGCAATTACTCACTACTCATTCTTCTAGATCTCTCTGCTGCTTATGACACTGCTGACCACTCTCTTCTCATACAAATACTAAAATCTCTAGGTCTTCAGGACACGGCCCTCTCCTGGTTCTCATCCTACCTATCTAATCGCTCTTTCAGTGTTCACTTCTCTGATTCTACTTCTTCTCTACCTCTATCAGCTGGAGTACCGCAAGGCTCAGACTGGGGTCCTCTGCTGTTCTCAATCTATACCTCATCTTATTGCTGGGTGATCATATCATACAACCCATTAAGAAACTGGCAAGCTGGTGGACCATTATGCAACAGGTAGCATCTATCCTTGTGTATCAATGCCTATTCCCCCATAGATTGTAAGCATGCAAGCAGGGCCTTCCTACCTCTATGTCTGTCTGTTTTTACCCAATTTTGTTCTATTACTGTTGTTTTAATTGTAAAGTGCAACGGAATATGCTGCGCTATATAAGAAACTGCTAATAAATAAATATTAAAATAAATACAACACAGGCCGCTGCCCCTGTATACTATGACAACACAGGAAGCTAGCCCTGTATATTATGACAACACAGGCCGCTCCCCCTGTATACTATGACAGTACAGGATGCTATCCCTGTATATTACGACAACACAGGCCGCTCCCTCTGTATATTATGACAACACAGGCCGCTCCCCTATATACTATGACAGCACAGGATGCTACCCCTGTATATTATAGCAACACAGGCCGCTCCCCCTGTATACTATCACAGTACAGGATGCTATCCCTGTATATTATGACAACACAGGTCGCTCCTTCTGTGTATTATGACAACACAGGCCGCTCCCCTATATACTATGACAGCACAGGATGCTACACCTGTATATTATAGCAACACAGGCCGCTCCCCTTGTATACTATGACAGCACAGGATGCTACCCCTGTATATTATAGCAACACAGGCCGCTCCCCTTGTATACTATGACAGCACAGGATGCTACCCCTGTATATTATGACAACACACGCCACTCCTTCTGTATAGAAAGACAATACATGCCGCTCACCCTATATAATAATAGGAGCAAGAAACCACAGGCCCCTCCGCCTGTATATTATGGCAACACAGGTCGCTCCTCCTGTATACTATGACAGTACCGGACGATACCCCTGTATATTATGCCACTACAAACATATATAATGGTAGATGCTCAATTAGCTTAGTGATATCATTTAGGTGCTCGAAAGGGAGGTGTATTTCTGAGCAAGAAAGAAAGGCAATTGGTTTCCCCCAGTACCCTGAATGATAACCGTAACCAGATCTAAATCCCACATGATAATAGAATTCAGAGATCTTCGTTACACATATTTGCGCAAATGTGTGAATAAGCCCCAAAGCCGCATCAAGGCGTCTCTGTATATTTGGGGTCCCTAGCGCTATATCTAGGTGCAGGGTGTGGCACCCCAAAACACCAGCATAAGCCAGAAAGCCCAGCGTAGCATACCAGTGAAAAAACTATAGTTATGCCACTAACCCTGTATACAATGACGACACAGGATGCTAGACCTGTATATTATGACAACACAGGCCGCTCCCACTGTATACTTTGACAGCACAGGATGCTACCCATGTATATTATGACAACACAGACTGCTCCCCCTGTATACTATGACAGCACAGGATGCAACCCCTGTATACTATGACAGCACAGACCACTTCTTCTGTATAGAAAGCCAATACATGCTGCTCACCCGATATAATATTAATAACAAGACGCCACAGGCCCCTCCCCCTGTATACTATGACAGCACAGGCTGCTCCCCCTGTATCCAATGATGGCACAGGATGATATCCCTCTATATTATGAAAACACACGCCGCTCCCCCTGTACACTATGAAAGCACAGGATGCTACCCCTGTATATTACAGCAACACAGGCCGCTCCTCCTGTATACTATGACAGCACAGGATGCTACCCCTGTATACTATGACAGCACAGGATGCTACCCCTGTATATTATGAAAACACAGGCCGCTCCCCCTGTACACTATGAAAGCACAGGATGCTACCCCTGTATATTACAGCAACACAGGCCGCTCCTCCTGTATACTATGACAGCACAGGATTCTACCCCTGTATACTATGACAGCACAGGCCACTTCTGTATAGAAAGCCAATACATGCTGCTCACCCTATATAATAGTAACAAGACATCACAGGCTGCTCCCCTTGTATGCTATGACAACACAGGCCGCTCCCACTGTATACAATGACGGCACAGGATGCTACCCCTGTATATTATGACAATACAGGCTGCTCCTTGTGTATAGAAAGCCAATACATGCTGCTTTCCCTATATAATAATAGTAACAAGACACCACAGGCCTCTCCGCCTGCATATTATGACAACACAGGTCGCTCCTCCTGTATACTATGACAGTACAGGACGCTGCCCCTGTATATTATGCTACTACCCCTGTATACAATGACGGCACAGGATGCTACCCCTGTATATTATGACAACACAGGCCGCTCCACCTGTATAATATGACAGCAGATGATGCTACCCTTGAATATTATGAAAACACAGGCCGCTCCTCCTGTATACTATGACAACACAGGCCGCTCCCCCTGTATACTATGATGGCACAGGATGCTACCCTTGTATATTATGAAAACACAGGCCGCTCCTCCTGTATACTATGACAACACAGACTGCTACCCCTGTGTATTTTAGCAACACAGGTCGCTCCCCCTCTATACTATGCCAGCACAGGATGCTACCCCTGTATACAATGACAGCACAGGCCACTCCTTCTGTATAGAAAGCCAATACATGCTGCTCTCCCTATATAATAATAGTAACCAGACACCACAGGCCCCTCCCCCTGTATACTATGACAGCACAGGCCGCTCCATCTGTATTCAATGACGGCACAGAATGATACCCCTGTATATTATGACAATACAGGCCGCTCCCCCTGTATACTATGACAGCACATTATGCTACCCTTCTATATTATGAAAACACAGGCCGCTCCTCCTGTATACTATGACAACACAGGCTGCTACCCCTGTATATTTAAGCAACACAGGTCGCTCCCCCTGTATACTATGACAGCACAGGATGCTACCCTTGTATATTATGAAAACACAGGTCGCTCCCCCTGTATACTATGACAGCACAGGATGCTACCCCTGTATATAATGAAAACACAGGCCGCTCCCCCTGTATACCATGACAGCACAGGATGCTACCCCTGTAAATTATAGCAACACAGGCCACTCCCCCTGTATAATATGACAGCACAGGATGACAACACAGGCCGCTCCTCCTGTATACTATGACAGCACAGGATGCTCCCCCTGTATATTATGACAATACAGGCCGCTCCCCCCGTTTACGATGACAGCACAGGATGCTACCCCTGTATATTATGACAACACAGGCCGCTCCCCCTGTATAGTATGACAGCACAGGATGCTATCCCTGTATATTATGACAACACAGGCCACTGCCCCTGTATACTATGACAGAACAGGCCGCTCCCCTGTATACAATGACGGCACAGGATGCTATCCCTGTATATTATGACAATACAGGCCACTCCCCCTGTATACTATGACAGCACAGGATGACAACACAGGCCGCTCCTCCTGTATACTATGACAGCACAGGATGCTACCCCTGTATATTATGACAATACAGGCCGCTCCCCCTGTATACGATGACAGCACAGGATGCTACCCCTGTATATTATGACAACACAGGCCGCTTCCCCTGTATACTAGGACAGCACAGGATGCTAATATAGAAAGCCAATACATGCCGCTCACCCTATATAATAATAATAAGACACCACAGGACCCTCCACCTGTATATTATGACAGTACAGGCCGCTACCCCTGTATATTATGACAACACATGCTGCTCCCCTGAATATTAATACAACACAGGTCGCTCCCCCTGTATAGTACAATGCCAAAGGACACAACACACAACACCTGTAATGTTCCATTTATGGAAATACAGTAACGGTGGGGTCTGCGCCACCCGTATTACGGTAACGGCAGGGTCTGCTCCACCCGTATTACGGCAACGGCGTGGTCTGCGCCACCTGTATTACGGTAACGGCGGGGTCTGTGTCACCTGTATTACGGTAACGGCGGGCTCTGCGCCACCTGTATTACAGTAACGGTGGGGCCTGCGCCACCTGTATTACGGTAAAGCTGGGGTCTGCGCCACCTGTATTACGGTAACGCGGGGTCTTAAACTCCGGGGTCTGCTCCGCTTGTATTACTGTAACGCCGGGGTCTGCACCACCTGTATTACGGTAACGCCGGGGTCTTTAACTCCGGGGTCTAAGCCGCTTTTATTACGGTAACGCCGGGGTCTGCACCACCTGTATTACGGTAACGGCGGGGTCTGCACCTCCTGTATTACGGTAACGGCAGGGTCTGCGCCACTGTAATACGGTAACGGCGGGGTCTGCGCCACCTGTATTATGGTAACTACGGGGTCTGCGCCACCTGTATTATGGTAACTACGGGGTCTACGCCACCTGTATTACGGTAACTATGGGGTCTGCGCCACTGTAATACGGTAACGGCGGGGTCTGCGCCACCTGTATTACGGTAACGTCGGGGTCTGCACCACCTGTATTACGTTAGCGCCGGGGTCTGCGTCACCTGTATTAAAGTAACGGCGGGGTCTGCGCCGCCTGTATTACGATAACGGCGGGGTCTGCGCCACTGTATTACGGTAACGGCGGGGTCTGCGCCACCTGTATTACGGTAACGGCAGGGGCTGCGCCACCTTTATTACGGTAATGGCGGGGTCTGTGACGCCTGTATTACGGTAACGGCGGGGTCTGCGACACCTGTATTACGGTAACGGCGGGGTCTGCGCCACCTGTATTACGGTAGCGGCGAGGTCTGCGACACCTGTATTACAGTAATAGGACACTAGAGTGTCAGCCACATGTACAGGGATAATGCAGCACCAGAGGCTGCTCCAGCTGCACTATAACAAGGCACCAGAGGCTGCTCCCCCTGTAGTACAGAACCTGACACCAGAGCTGCTCAGCCTATAGAATAATAATAATAATATCATTACCTGCTGCCAGACACAGCAATGGCTGCTCTCTGCTCCTGTTGCCTTGTGGGAATGATAGAAGGAGCTCAGACCAGGGGAAAATGGCCGCCGCTCCTGACGTCACTACACGGCCAGGGAACCTATTGCTGCTGCAGCTGATGCCGGACTGGTCTACAAGAAAATGGCCGCCGGCCTCCTGCACTGAGTACTTTTATGGTTTAAATATTACTGGGGGCGGAGGTGCGGGCGTGGTGTAGAGGGGAGGGGCCAATAACCAGAAAGCAGCCTTTGCCAATCATGCCCTACTTCCTGACTGTGCGTTCCACCTTACTTCCGGACTGTGCGTTCCACATACAGGAAGTGAGTTTTCATCGGCTGCTGCAGCCTCCCAGTGTCCGTGGAAATCAGGTAATGGCGTCTTACTATACAGGGGGAGCAGCCTGTGGTGTCCTGATATTATTATTATACAGGGGGAGCGGCCTGTGGTGTCCTGTTATTATTATTATTATTATTATTATTCAGGGGGAGCAGCCTGTGGTGTCCTGTTATTATTATTATACAGGGGGAGCAGCCTGTGGTGTCCTGTTATTATTATTATTATACAGAGGAGCAGCATGTGGTGTCCTGTTATTATTATACAGGGGGAGCGACTTGTAGTGTCCTATTATATTTTTTCTGGTGGAGCAGCCTATTGTGTGATTTTATTATTAATATAAAGGGAGAGCAGAATGTGGTGTGCTGTTGTTATTAGTGTTATACAGGGGGAGCAGGTTTTTGTGTATGGTTATTATTATACAGGGACAGCATCTTGTGGTGTCCTGGTATTATTATTATTATTATACATTGGGAGTGATGGTGATCTCCTACAATACAGGAGGAATGGTCTGAAGTGTCCTGCTTTTAAATACATCTGTTATTATTGTTATACTGGTGTGCAGCCTTTAGTGTCGTTATTATTATTACTACAGGTTGAGTATCCCATATCCAAATATTCAGAAATACAGACTTTTTTGAGTGAGAGTGAGATAGTGAAACCTTTGTTTTTTGATGGCTCAATGTACACAAACCTTGTTCAATGCACAAAGTTATAAAAAAATATTGGCTAAAATTACCTTCCGGCTGTGTGTATAAGGTCTATATGTAACATAAATGCATTCTGTGCTTAGACTTGGGTCCCATCACCATGATATCTCATTATGGTATGCAATTTATTCCAAAATACGGAAAAATCCAATATC
This sequence comes from Pseudophryne corroboree, assembly GCF_028390025.1. Lineage (NCBI taxonomy): Eukaryota > Metazoa > Chordata > Amphibia > Anura > Myobatrachidae > Pseudophryne > Pseudophryne corroboree. The sequence continues at coordinate 166,386 of NW_026967707.1, forward strand.
CAAAATACCTCTGGTCCCAAGCATTTTGGATAAGGGATACTGTGGGGATTGGAAATATTGCTCAAAATCTAGGATGTATTAAAGCAGAGACCGTAATATCCCTGGCATGTGTATCAGCTGATAATTGGAGCAGTATGAAGTAAATGTATATCAGACTCCTGGGAGTGTCACAGTGACATAACATATCTATAATAATAATAATACAGGAACATGACTGGGGAGGTGAGGGGGATCTGGGAGTATCACAGTGACGTCACTTATATCTATTGTAATAATACAGGGACATGACTGGGGAGGTGAGGGCATCTGGGAATATCACAGTGACATCACTTATATCTATAATACTACTAATAATAATAATACAGGAACATGACTGGGGAGGTGAGGGCATCTGGGAAAGTCACAGTGACATCACTTATATCTATAGTAATAATACAGGGACATGACTGGGGAGGTGAGGGGATCTGGGAGCGTCACATTTACATTACTTATATCTATAGTAATAATACAGGAATATGACTGGGTAGGTGATGGGATCTGGGACCATCACAGTGACGTCACTTATATCTATAGTTGTAGTACAGGTACATGACTGGGGAGGTGAAGGGATCTGGGAGTGTCACTATGACATCACTTATATCTATAGTTATAATACAGAAATATCACTGGGGAGGTGAGGGGATCTGTGAGCATCACCGTGACATAACTTATATCTCTAGTAATAATACAGGGACGTGACTGGGGAAGTGAGGGGATCTGGGAGTATTTGCAGCGATATTGATGTCTCCCCATTTTGCAGGGTTACACAGTAGTGAAGAAGATATCTGGTGAGTGTGAGACACCCAGCAGCCATCCTCGTGTGTCATGCGGACTAAGCAGCACCCGCAGCCCCATCACAGTGCCTTCACCTCACTCACTAATACATGAGAGACACAGTGACCAGAAGATCCTGGAACTCACCAACAAGATCATTCAGCTGCTGAAAGGAGAGGTGACTGCTGGGAATGGAACATTATACAGTAACACCAGGGGATGTGTCTGGGTGATGACTGGAGAGGTGACTGCTGGGAATGGGGCATTATACAGTAACACCAGTGGACGTGTCTGGGTGATGACTGGAGAGGTGACTGCTGGGAATGGGGCATTATACAGTAACACCAGGGGATGTGTCTGGGTGATGACTGGAGAGGTGACTTCTGGGAATGGGACATTATACAGTAACACCAGGGGATGTGTCTGGGTGATGACTGGAGAGGTGACTGCTGGGAATGGGACATTATACAGTAACACCGGGGTGTGTGTCTGGGTGATGACTGGAGAGGTGACTGCTGGGAATGGGACATTATACAGTAACACCAGGGAAAGTGTCTGCGTGATGACTGGAGAGGTGACTGCTGGGAATGGGGCATTATACAGTAACACTGGGGGACGTATCTGGGTGGTGACTGCTGGGAATGGGGCATTATACAGTAACACCAGGGGATGTGTCTGGGTGATGACTGGAGAGGTGACTGCTGGGAATGGGGCATTATACAGTAACACCAGTGGACGTGTCTGGGTGATGACTGGAGAGGTGACTGCTGGGAATGGGACATTATACAGTAACACCAGGGGATGTGTCTGGGTGATGACTGGAGAAGTGACTGCTGGGAATGGGACATTATACAGTAACACCAGGGGATGTGTCTTGGTGATGACTGGAGAGGTGACTGCTGGGAATGGGACATTATACAGTAACACCAGGGGATGTGTCTGGGTGATGACTGGAGAGGTGACTGCTGGGAATGGGACATTATACAGTAACACCAGGGAAAGTGTCTGCGTGATGACTGGAGAGGTGACTGCTGGGCATGGGGCATTATACAGTAACACCAGGGGATGTGTCTTGGTGATGACTGGAGAGGTGACTGCTGGGCATGGGGCATTATACAGTAACACCAGGGGATGTGTCTGGGTGATGACTGTATCACTGTGTGTGTCAGGTTCCTATAGGGTGTCAGGATGTCACTGTCTATGTCTCCATGCAGGAGGTGGAGTATATAGAGGAACACAGGGGTCTTTACATGGACGTGATGATGGAGAATCACCGGCCCCTCACATCACTGGGTAAGAGGAGACTGTCATGTATTGTACAGGGGAGAGCAGGTATGGGGCCCCCTATATACACACATCACCTGATAATCACATATATACACTGTACTCAGTCACTGTGTGTCTCCTACAGATGGGCCCAGTAACAGAGATACCCCAGAGAGATGTCCCCGTCCTCTGTATTCCCAGGATTGTACAGAGGAGAATCACAGGATCCCACAGGAGGATCAGGTAGGCGGTATTTAGGGTCTCATCCAATATACCAAAGTGAACATCACTATATGATCTGTAGAGGAGCTGTGTTTGTATTATACACTGATATTATACTGTTTCACCTCAGTTTAACCTGACTGTATGCAAATGTCAATATAGGTTTTGTTTTTTTATTTGTAGGTAGAACGTCTGTCTAATATTAAAACAGAAGATACAGAGGGAGAAGAAGAGACGTATGTGACTGATATAAAGGCAGAAAATATAGAGGGAGAAGAAGAGACATATGTGACTGATATGAAGGCAGAAGATATAGAGGGAGAAGAAGAGACGTATGTGACTGATATGAAGGCAGAAGATATAGAGGGAGAAGAAGAGACGTATGTGACTGATATGAAGGCAGAAGATATAGAGGGAGAAGAAGAGACGTATGTGACTGATATAAAGTTAGAAGATATAGAGGGAGAAGAAGAGACGTATGTGACTGATATAAAGGCAGAAGATATAGAGGGAGAAGAAGAGACGTATGTGACTGATATAAAGGCAGAAGATACAGAGGGAGAAGAAGAGACGTATGTGAGGGGTGATCAGCAGTGTAAGGAGGAGGAGATCCCTACAGATATCAGCACAGGTGAGTAATAAACACTTATTACAGAAGTCACATATTCTCCTTCCTCAGTCACTACAGCAATCTCTTATCCTACACCCTCCTCTGTCAGTACAGACTAATGTGGAATATGTATTTCTGCTGCGGGGTACACTGGGCTCCACAGGGAATGACATTGGGATGTAGAGTAGGCTCTTGATCCGATGCACCAACAGGCTCAAAGCTTTGACCTTCTTCCCAGAATGCATAGCGCCGCCTCCTCTATAACCCCACCTTTGTGCACAGGAGCTCAGTTTTGTAGTTGGTGCCATGCAGTAAGCAGGCATACAACAGGGGGGCTGCAGCCCCAGGAAATAGCTTTTTAAAGAAATCCACGCCTCACAAGAAGATGCTGGCTCGCTACCCCCTCGCTGCGGAGCTAAGTAAAAATTGGGAATCACACCCGCCAGTGGATTCGCAGGTGGCGCAGCTGGTGGTATCCTCAGCTCTGCCCGTAACTATTGTCACGTCCCTGAGAGCTGACGGATAAGCGTGTGGAGGGTTGTTTAAAGGCAATTTACACTCTAAGTGGTGCTGCACATAGACCCACCATTGCAGCGACATGGTCTGCAGAAGCTGTGGAAGCGTGGGCTCAGGAGCTGGAGGCGGAGTTGCCATCCAGCGCTTCTGATCATGCTAGACAATGCTTGTCGTATATTGTCACAGCGTGTCATTACATTAAGGAGGCGGCTTCGGATACAGGTATTCTGGCGGCCAAGGTTTCTACTACGTCCATACTGGCTCGCCGGATTCTGTGGTTGCAGTTCTGGTCCGTGGATCTGTCTTCTAAGAAAACCCTGGAGGTACTCCCGTTTAAGGGAGACGTTCTTTTTGGAGAAGACCTCAATAAGATAGTGGCTGACTTAGCTTCTGCTAAAACAACGTGTCTACCTAGTACTGCCCCATCGGTGCTGAAGGCTAAGAGTACTCCTTTGTCCTTCAGGGTAAGCAAAGGGTCAGGCGTACTCGAAACAGGTACGCACTTCCAAACCAAATAAGCACAAACTGGCCTGGGCTACCCGTCAGCCTGCTTCCAAAACTAAATTGCCTGCCGCATGGGGGATCCCAGGGTGGGGGGGGCGACTTCTAGGGTATACCCAGGAATGGTTGAAGACCACTTCCGATGCCTGGGTACGGGAAGTCGTCACTTGAGGTTACACCGTATCCTTCAAAAATCGTCCCTCTCATAGATTTTGCCTGACAGACATCCCTTCGGATCAGGTAAAGGCAAAAACTCTTCATTCGGTGGTACTGTCCCTACTGGACACAGGAGTGGTAGTACAGGTGCCTCTGGCTCAGAGAGGCAAGGGGTACTATTCACCGCTGTTCCTAGTCCCGAAACCGAATGGGTCTTCCCGGCCCATTCTCAACCTCAAGTCCTTGAACAAATTTGTGAAGGTCTCCCAAGTTTCGTATGGAAACTCTTCGCTCTATTGTTCTGGCATTGGAACCTGGGGATTATATGGTCTCCCTGGACATACAGGATGCTTACCTGCATATTCCCATTGCAATGTCGCATCAGCAATACCTGAGGTTTGCGGTTGGCAACCTCCATTACCAATTTTGGGCGTTACCCTTTGGTTTGACCATGGCTCCGCAAGTCTTCACCAAGGTTATGGTGGTCATGACGGCTGTGCTCCGCCGTCAAGGGGTCAGGATCCTACCATACCTGGACAACTTGTTGATTCTGGCAAATTCCCCAGAAACTCTCCTACGCCATCTGCATCTGACTATCCAGTTTCTGCAAGCCCACGGGTGGCTCATCAACTGGAAGAAATCTTCCCTGGCCCCTGCTTGGAGCATGGTGCACCTGTGGGCAGAGGCGGATTGGCCATAGGGCTTGCAAGGAAGATTCCCGGTAGGCCGACGCACCTGTGGGGCCTGTTTTGTTTGAGGACGTGATCCTTTTTATAGACATAATGAATAAGATACAAAATAATTTGCATATATGAAAATTACTTTGCCACTTAGCCTGTGATTGCAGATGATCTAGTGTATGCTCTGTCTGCCTGCTTGGCTGACATATAAGATTGAGTGAATAGTGATTGGGATACGGTTGGTGTAATAAGCAAGAAAATATATCTACCTAAAGAATTATATAGTTTCCTAAATTCTGAAGGTGTATCATATAATGTGCTCATAATATGTAATTTTATTTATTTTTAACTTCCCCCTTGATGCTGGACATGCCCACTATCTGGAAAGTCTTGGGGGGAGGGTGCTGCAGCCATGGCCCATGGCTAGACCTTACACCTCTGGTGCTGCCCATGTGGGGCCACTAGTACATATTTCTCTGACGTCCTAGTGGATGCTGGGAACGCCGTAAGGACCATGGGGAATAGCGGCTCCGCAGGAGACTGGGCACAAATAAGAAAGCTTTAGGACTACCTGGTGTGCACTGGCACCTCCCCTATGACCCTCCTCCAGACCTCAGTTAGATCTTTGTGCCCGGCCGAGCTGGATGCACACTAGGAGGCTCTACTGAGCCTGCTAGAAAGAAAGTTTTAAATAGGTTTTTTTATTTTCAGTGAGACCTGCTGGCAACAGGCTCACTGCTACGAGGGACTGAGGGGAGATGAAGCGAACCTACCTGCTTGCAGCCAGCTTGGGCTTCTTAGGCTACTGGACACCATTAGCTCCAGAGGGACCGAACACAGGCCCAGCCTCGGAGTCCGGTCCCAGAGCCGCGCCGCCTTCCCCCTTACAGAGCCAGAAGCAAGAAGTTGTTCCTGAAATCGGCGGCAGAAGACATCCTGTCTTCATCAAGGTAGCGCACAGCACTGCAGCTGTGCGCCATTGCTCCTCATGCACACCTCACACTGCGGTCACTGACGGGTGCAGGGCACTGGGGGGGGGGGCGAACGAGAAGGGTGCACACTAGGTGGCTCTCCTGAGCTTCTTGGTGAAAGTTTTAGATTAGGTTTGTTATTTTCAGTGAGACCTGCTGGCAACAGGCTCACTGCATCGAGGGACTAAGGGGAGAAGAAGCGAACTCACCTGCTTGCAGAGTGGATTGGGCTTCTTGGCTACTGGACATTAGCTCCAGAGGGACGATCACAGGTCCAGCCTGGATGGGTCCCGGAGCCGCGCCGCCGGCCCCCTTACAGAGCCAGAAGAGCGAAGAGGTCCGGAAAAATCGGCGGCAGAAGACGTTCCTGTCTTCAATAAGGTAGCGCACAGCACCGCAGCTGTGCGCCATTGCTCTCAGCACACTTCACACTCCGGTCACTGAGGGTGCAGGGCGCTGGGGGGGGGCGCCCTGAGACGCAATAAAACAAATACCTTACATGGCAAAAAATACATCACATATAGCTCCTGGGCTATATGGATGCATTTAACCCCTGCCAGAACATACAGAAAAACGGAAGATAAGGCCGCCGAAAAGGGGGCAGAGCCTATCTCCTCAGCACACTGGCGCCATTTTCCCTCACAGCTCAGTTGGAGGGAAGCTCCCTGGCTCTCCCCTGCAGTCACTACACTACAGAAAGGGTTAAAAAAAGAGAGGGGGGCACTAATTAGGCGCAGTATTAAAACATACAGCAGCTATAAAGGGAAAAACACTTATATAAGGTTATCCCTGTATATATATATATATATATATATATATATATATATATAGCGCTCTGGTGTGTGCTGGCAAACTCTCCCTCTGTCTCCCCAAATGGCTAGTGGGGTCCTGTCCTCTATCAGAGCATTCCCTGTGTGTGTGCTGTGTGTCGGTACGTTTGTGTCGACATGTATGAGGAGAAAAATGATGTGGAGACGGAGCAGATTGTCTGTAATAGTGATGTCACCCCCTAGGGGGTCGACACCTGAGTGGATGTACTGTTGAAAATTACGTGACAGTGTCAGCTCTGTATAAAAGACAGTGGTTGACATGAGACAGCCGGCTACTCAGCTTGTGCATGTCCAGACGTCTCATAGGCCGTCAGGGGCTCTAAAGCGCCCGTTACCTCAGATGGCAGATACAGACGCCGACACGGATACTGACTCCTGTGTCGACGGTGAAGAGACAACCGTGTTTTCCAATAGGGCCACACGTTGCATGATTGAGGCAATGGAAAATGTTTACACATTTCTGATAATACGAGTACCACCAAAAATGGGTATTATGTTTGGTGAGGAAAAACTACCTGTAGTTTTCCTGAATCTGAGAAATAAAATGAGGTGTGTGATGATGCGTGGGTTTCCCCCGATAACAACTGATAATTTCTAAAAAGTTATTGGCAGTATACCTTTTCCCGCCAGAGGTTAGGGTGCGTTGGGAGACACCCCCTAGGGGGGATAAGGCGCTCACACGCTTGTAAGAACAAGGGCTCTACCCTCTCCTGAGATGGCTGCCCTTAAGGATCCTGCTGATAGAAAGCAGGAGGGTATCCTAAAATGTATTTACACACATACTGGTGTTATACTGCGACCAGCAATCGCCTCAGCCTGGATGTGCAGTGCTGGGTTGGCGTGGTCGGATTCCCTGACTGGAAATATTGATATCCTAGATAAGGACAGTATATTATTGCCTATAGAGCATTTAAAAGATGCATTTCTATATATGCGTGATGCACAGCGGAATATTTGCCGACTGGCATCAAGTATAAGTGCGTTGTCCATTTCTGCCAGTAAAGCGGTCAGGTGATGCGGATTCCAAACGGCATTTGGAAGTATTGCCTTAAAAAAGGGGACATTTGGGGTCGGTCTTTCAGACCTGGGGGCCACGGCAACAGCTGGGATATCCACGTTTGTACCCCAGGTCGCCTCTCAAAATATTACTATGTATTTTCTCTAACGTCCTAGTGGATGCTGGGGACTCCGTCAGGACCATGGGGAATAGCGGCTCCGCAGGAGACAGGGCACAAAAAAGTAAGCTTTTAGGATCACATGGTGTGTACTGGCTCCTCCCCCTATGACCCTCCTCCAAGCCTCAGTTAGGTTTTTGTGCCCGTCCGAGCAGGGTGCAATCTAGGTGGCTCTCATAAAGAGCTGCTTAGAAAAAGTTTTTAGGTTTCTTATTTTCAGTGAGTCCTGCTGGCAACAGGCTCACTGCTACGAGGGACTTAGGGGAGAGAAGTGAACTCACCTGCGTGCAGGATGGATTTGCTTCTTAGGCTACTGGACACCATTAGCTCCAGAGGGATCGAACACAGGCCCAGCCATGGAGTCCGGTCCCGGAGCCGTGCCGCCGACCCCCCTTGCAGATGCCGAAGTTGAAGAGGTCCAGAGGTCCGGAAACAGGCGGCAGAAGACTTTCAGTCTTCATAAGGTAGCGCACAGCACTGCAGCTGTGCGCCATTGTTGTCGGCACACTTCACACCAGCGGTCACTGAGGGTGCAGGGCGCTGAGGGGGCGCCCTGGGCAGCAATGTATAATACCTTTTTCTATGGCTAAAATACATCACATATAGCCCTTGGGGCTATATGGATGTATTTAACCCCTGCCAGATATCGCAAACTCCGGGAGAAGAGCCCGCCGTTTTAGGGGGCGGGGCCTATTCTCCTCAGCACACAGCACCATTTTCCTGCTCAGCTCCGCTGTGAGGAAGGCTCCCAGGACTCTCCCCTGCACTGCACTACAGAAACAGGGTAAAACAGAGAAGGGGGGCATATTTTGGCGATATTTTTATATATAAAGCGCATATAACAGAAACAACACCTTTTAGGGTTGTTTATATTAGAGATGAGCGGGTTCGGTTTCTTTGAATCCGAACCCGCACGAACTTCACTTTTTTTTTCACGGGTCCGAGCGACTCGGATCTTCCCGCCTTGCTCGGTTAACCCGAGCGCGCCCGAACGTCATCATGACGCTGTCGGATTCTCGCGAGACTCGGATTCTATATAAGGAGCCGCGCGTCGCCGCCATTTTCACACGTGCATTGAGATTGATAGGGAGAGGACGTGGCTGGCGTCCTCTCCATTAGAATAGATTAGAAGAGAGAGAGAGAGAGAGAGATTGTGCAGACAGAGTTTACCACAGTGACCAGTGCAGTTGTTGTTAAGTTAACTTTTATTTAATATATCCGTTCTCTGCTATATCCGTTCTCTGCCTGAAAAAAACGATACACAGCAGTCACACAGTGTGACTCAGTCTGTGTGCACTCAGCTCAGCCCAGTGTGCTGCACATCAATGTATAAAAGCTTATAATAATTGTGGGGGAGACTGGGGAGCACTGCAGGTTGTTATAGCAGGAGCCAGGAGTACAATTATATTATATTAATTTAAAATTAAACAGTGCACACTTTTGCTGCAGGAGTGCCACTGCCAGTGTGACTAGTGGTGACCAGTGCCTGACCACCAGTATAGTAGTATATTGTTGTATACTATCTCTTTATCAACCAGTCTATATTAGCAGCAGACACAGTACAGTGCGGTAGTTCACGGCTGTGGCTACCTCTGTGTCGGCAGTCGGCACTCGGCAGGCAGTCCGTCCATCCATAATTGTATAATTATATACCACCTAACCGTGGTATTTTTTTTTCTTTCTTTATACCGTCGTCATAGTCATACTAGTTGTTACGAGTATACTACTATCTCTTTATCAACCAGTGTACAGTGCGGTAGTTCACGGCTGTGGCTACCTCTGTGTCGGAACTCGGCAGGCAGTCCGTCCATCCATAATTGTATTATTATAATATATACCACCTAACCGTGGTTTTTTTTTCATTCTTTATACCGTCATAGTGTCATACTAGTTGTTACGAGTATACTACTATCTCTTTATCAACCAGTGTACAGTGCGGTAGTTCACGGCTGTGGCTACCTCTGTGTCGGCAGTCGGCAGGCAGTCCGTCCATCCATAATTGTTTTATTATAATATATACCACCTAACCGTGGTTTTTTTTTCATTCTTTATACCGTCATAGTCAGTCATACTAGTTGTTACGAGTATACTACTATCTCTTTATCAACCAGTGTACAGTGCGGTAGTTCACGGCTGTGGCTACCTCTGTGTCGGCACTCGGCAGGCAGTCCGTCCATCCATAATTGTATTATAATATATACCACCTAACCGTGGTTTTTTTTTCATTCTTTATACCGTCATAGTGTCATACTAGTTGTTACGAGTATACTACTATCTCTTTATCAACCAGTGTACAGTGCGGTAGTTCACGGCTGTGGCTACCTCTGTGTCGGCAGTCGGCAGGCAGTCCGTCCATCCATAATTGTATTATAATATATACCACCTAACCGTGGTTTTTTTTTCATTCTTTATACCGTCATAGTCAGTCATACTAGTTGTTACGAGTATACTACTATCTCTTTATCAACCAGTGTACAGTGCGGTAGTTCACGGCTGTGGCTACCTCTGTGTCGGCACTCGGCAGGCAGTCCGTCCATCCATAATTGTATTATAATATATACCACCTAACCGTGGTTTTTTTTTCATTCTTTATACCGTCATAGTGTCATACTAGTTGTTACGAGTATACTACTATCTCTTTATCAACCAGTGTACAGTGCGGTAGTTCACGGCTGTGGCTACCTCTGTGTCGGCAGTCGGCAGGCAGTCCGTCCATCCATAATTGTATTATAATATATACCACCTAACCGTGGTTTTTTTTTCATTCTTTATACCGTCATAGTGTCATACTAGTTGTTACGAGTATACTACTATCTCTTTATCAACCAGTGTACAGTGCGGTAGTTCACGGCTGTGGCTACCTCTGTGTCGGCAGTCGGCAGGCAGTCCGTCCATCCATAATTGTATTATAATATATACCACCTAACCGTGGTTTTTTTTTCATTCTTTATACCGTCATAGTCAGTCATACTAGTTGTTACGAGTAACCTACTATCTCTTTATCAACCAGTGTACAGTGCGGTAGTTCACGGCTGTGGCTACCTCTGTGTCGGCAGTCGGCAGGCAGTCCGTCCATCCATAATTGTATTATAATATATACCACCTAACCGTGGTTTTTTTTTCATTCTTTATACCGTCATAGTCAGTCATACTAGTTGTTACGAGTATACTACTATCTCTTTATCAACCAGTGTACAGTGCGGTAGTTCACGGCTGTGGCTACCTCTGTGTCGGCACTCGGCAGGCAGTCCGTCCATCCATAATTGTATTATAATATATACCACCTAACCGTGGTTTTTTTTTCATTCTTTATACCGTCATAGTCAGTCATACTAGTTGTTACGAGTATACTACTATCTCTTTATCAACCAGTGTACAGTGCGGTAGTTCACGGCTGTGGCTACCTCTGTGTCGGCAGTCGGCAGGCAGTCCGTCCATCCATAATTGTATTATAATATATACCACCTAACCGTGGTTTTTTTTTCATTCTTTATACCGTCATAGTCAGTCATACTAGTTGTTACGAGTATACTACTATCTCTTTATCAACCAGTGTACAGTGCGGTAGTTCACGGCTGTGGCTACCTCTGTGTCGGAACTCGGCAGGCAGTCCGTCCATCCATAATTGTATTATAATATATACCACCTAACCGTGTTTTTTTTTTTCATTCTTTATACCGTCATAGTCAGTCATACTAGTTGTTACGAGTATACTACTATCTCTTTATCAACCAGTGTACAGTGCGGTAGTTCACGGCTGTGGCTACCTCTGTGTCGGCACTCGGCAGGCAGTCCGTCCATCCATAATTGTATTACAATATATACCACCTAACCGTGGTTTTTTTATACCACCTAACCGTGGCAGTCCGTCCATAATTGTATACTAGTATCCAATCCATCCATCTCCATTGTTTACCTGAGGTGCCTTTTAGTTCTGCCTATAAAATATGGAGAACAAAAAAGTTGAGGTTCCAAAATTAGGGAAAGATCAAGATCCACTTCCACCTCGTGCTGAAGCTGCTGCCACTAGTCATGGCCGAGACGATGAAATGCCAGCAACGTCGTCTGCCAAGGCCGATGCCCAATGTCATAGTACAGAGCATGTCAAATCCAAAACACCAAATATCAGAAAAAAAAGGACTCCAAAACCTAAAATAAAATTGTCGGAGGAGAAGCGTAAACTTGCCAATATGCCATTTACCACACGGAGTGGCAAGGAACGGCTGAGGCCCTGGCCTATGTTCATGGCTAGTGGTTCAGCTTCACATGAGGATGGAAGCACTCAGCCTCTCGCTAGAAAAATGAAACGACTCAAGCTGGCAAAAGCACAGCAAAGAACTGTGCGTTCTTCGAAATCCCAAATCCACAAGGAGAGTCCAATTGTGTCGGTTGCGATGCCTGACCTTCCCAACACTGGATGTGAAGAGCATGCGCCTTCCACCATTTGCACGCCCCCTGCAAGTGCTGGAAGGAGCACCCGCAGTCCAGTTCCTGATAGTGAGATTGAAGATGTCAGTGTTGAAGTCCACCAGGATGCGGAGGATATGGGTGTTGCTGGCGCTGGGGAGGAAATTGACCAGGAGGATTCTGATGGTGAGGTGGTTTGTTTAAGTCAGGCACCCGGGGAGACACCTGTTGTCCGTGGGAGGAATATGGCCGTTGACATGCCAGGTGAAAATACCAAAAAAATCAGCTCTTCGGTGTGGAGGTATTTCACCAGAAATGCGGACAACAGGTGTCAAGCCGTGTGTTCCCTTTGTCAAGCTGTAATAAGTAGGGGTAAGGACGTTAACCACCTCGGAACATCCTCCCTTATACGTCACCTGCAGCGCATTCATAATAAGTCAGTGACAAGTTCAAAAACTTTGGGTGACAGCGGAAGCACTCCACTGACCAGTAAATCCCTTCCTCTTGTAACCAAGCTCACGCAAACCACCCCACCAACTCCCTCAGTGTCAATTTCCTCCTTCCCCAGGAATGCCAATAGTCCTGCAGGCCATGTCACTGGCAATTCTGACGATTCCTCTCCTGCCTGGGATTCCTCCGATGCATCCTTGCGTGTAACGCCTACTGCTGCTGGCGCTGCTGTTGTTGCTGCTGGGAGTCGATGGTCATCCCAGAGGGGAAGTCGTAAGACCACTTTTACTACTTCCACCAAGCAATTGACTGTCCAACAGTCATTTGCGAGGAAGATTAAATATCACAGCAGTCATCCTACTGCAAAGCGGATAACTGAGGCCTTGACAACCTGGGTGGTGAGAAACGTGGTTCCGGTATCCATCATTACTGCAGAGCCAACTAGAGACTTGTTGGAGGTACTGTGTCCCCGGTACCAAATACCATCTAGGTTCCATTTCTCTAGGGTTGCGATACCGAAAATGTACACAGACCTCAGAAAAAGAGTCACCAGTGTCCTAAAAAATGCAGCTGTACCCAATGTCCACTTAACCACGGACATGTGGACAAGTGGAGCAGGGCAGGGTCAGGACTATATGACTGTGACAGCCCACTGGGTAGATGTATGGACTCCCGCCGCAAGAACAGCAGCGGCGGCACCAGTAGCAGCATCTCGCAAACGCCAACTCGTTCCTAGGCAGGCTACGCTTTGTATCACCGGTTTCCAGAATACGCACACAGCTGAAAACCTCTTACGGCAACTGAGGAAGATCATTGCGGAATGGCTTACCCCAATTGGACTCTCCTGTGGATTTGTGGCATCGGACAACGCCAGCAATATTGTGCGTGCATTACATCTGGGCAAATTCCAGCACGTCCCATGTTTTGCACATACCTTGAATTTGGTGGTGCAGAATTTTTTAAAAAACGACAGGGGCGTGCAAGAGATGCTGGCGGTGGCCAGAAAAATTGCGGGACACTTTCGGCGTACAGGCAGCACGTACAGAAGACTGGAGCACCACCAAAAACGCCTGAACCTGCCCTGCCATCATCTGAAGCAGGAGGTGGTAACGAGGTGGAATTCAACCCTCTATATGCTTCAGAGGTTGGAGGAGCAGCAAAAGGCCATTCAAGCCTATACAACTGACCACGATATAGGAGGTGGAATGCACCTGTCTCAAGCGCAGTGGAGAATGATTTCAACGTTGTGCAAGGTTCTGCAACCTTTTGAACTTGCCACACGTGAAGTCAGTTCAGACACTGCCAGCCTGAGTCAGGTCATTCCCCTCATCAGGCTTTTGCAGAAGAAGCTGGAGACATTGAAGGAGGAGCTAAGACAGAGCGATTCCGCTAGGCATGTGGGACTTGTGGATGGAGCCCTTAATTCGCTTAACAAGGATTCACGGGTGGTCAATCTGTTGAAATCAGAGCACTACATTTTGGCCACCGTGCTCGATCCTAGATTTAAAACCTACCTTGGATCTCTCTTTCCGGCGCACACAAGTCTGCTGGGTTTCAAAGACCTGCTGGTGAGAAAATTGTCAAGTCAAGCGGAACGCGACCTGTCAACATCTCCTCCTTCACATTCTCCCGCAACTGGGGGTGCGAGGAAAAGGCTCAGAATTCCGAGCCCACCCGCTGGCGGTGATGCAGGGCAGTCTGGAGCGACTGCTGATGCTGACATCTGGTCCGGACTGAAGGACCTGACAACCATTACGGACATGTCGTCTACTGTCACTGCATATGATTCTATCACCATTGATAGAATGGTGGAGGATTATATGAGTGACCGCATCCAAGTAGGCACGTCACACAGTCCGTACTTATACTGGCAGGAAAAAGAGGCAATTTGGAGGCCCTTGCACAAACTGGCTTTATTCTACCTAAGTTGCCCTCCCACAAGTGTGTACTCCGAAAGAGTGTTTAGTGCCGCCGCTCACCTTGTCAGCAATCGGCGTACGAGGTTACATCCAGAAAATGTGGAGAAGATGATGTTCATTAAAATGAATTATAATCAATTCCTCCGCGGAGACATTGACCAGCAGCAATTGCCTCCACAAAGTACACAGGGAGCTGACATGGTGGATTCCAGTGGGGACGAATTGATAATCTGTGAGGAGGGGGATGTACAACACGGTGATATATCGGAGGATGATGATGAGGTGGACATCTTGCCTCTGTAGAGCCAGTTTGTGCAAGGAGAGATTAATTGCTTCTTTTTTGGTGGGGGTCCAAACCAACCCGTCATTTCAGTCACAGTCGTGTGGCAGACCCTGTCACTGAAATGATGGGTTGGTTAAAGTGTGCATGTCCTGTTTTGTTTATACAACATAAGGGTGGGTGGGAAGGGCCCAAGGACAATTCCATCTTGCACCTCTTTTTTCTTTTATTTTTCTTTGTGTCATGTGCTGTTTGGGGAGGGTTTTTTGGAAGGGACATCCTGCGTGACACTGCAGTGCCACTCCTAGATGGGCCCGGTGTTTGTGTCGGCCACTAGGGTCGCTTATCTTTCTCACACAGTCAGCTACCTCATTGCGCCTCTTTTTTTCTTTGCGTCATGTGCTGTTTGGGGAGGGTTTTTTGGAAGGGACATCCTGCGTGACACTGCAGTGCCACTCCTAGATGGGCCCGGTGTTTGTGTCGGCCACTAGGGTCGCTTATCTTTCTCACACAGTCAGCTACCTCATTGCGCCTCTTTTTTTCTTTGCGTCATGTGCTGTTTGGGGAGGGTTTTTTGGAAGGGACATCCTGCGTGACACTGCAGTGCCACTCCTAGATGGGCCAGGTGTTTGTGTCGGCCACTAGGGTCGCTGAGCTTAGTCATCCAGCGACCTCGGTGCAAATTTTAGGACTAAAAATAATATTGTGAGGTGTAAGGTGTTCAGAATAGACTGAAAATGAGTGTTAATTATGGTTATTGAGGTTAATAATACTATGGGATCAAAATGACCCCCAAATTCAATGTTTTAAGCTGTTTTTTAGGGTTTTTTGAAAAAACCACCCGAATCCAAAACACACCCGAATCCGACAAAAAAAATTCGGTGAGGTTTTGCCAAAACGCGGTCGAACCCAAAACACGTCCGCGGAACCGAACCCAAAACCAAAACACAAAACCCGAAAAATTTCAGGCGCTCATCTCTAGTTTATATACATTTTATAGCGCTTTGGTGTGTGCTGGCAAACTCTCCCTCTGTCTCCCCAAAGGGCTAGTGGGGTCCTGTCTTCGATAAGAGCATTCCCTGTGTGTCTGCTGTGTGTCGGTACGTGTGTGTCGACATGTATGAGGACGATGTTGGTGTGGAGGCGGAGCAATTGCCGGTAATGGTGATGTCACCCCCTAGGGAGTCGACACCGGAATGGATGGCTTTAATTATGGAATTACGTGATAATGTTAGCACGCTGCAAAAGTCAGTTGACGACATGAGACGGCCGGAAAACCAGTTAGTACCTGCTCAGGCGTCTCAGGCACCGTCAGGGGCTGTAAAACGTCCCTTACCTCAGTCAGTCGACACAGGTACCGACACAGATGAATCTAGTGTCGACGGTGAAGAAATAAACGTATTTTCCAATAGGGCCACGCGTTATATGATCACGGCAATGAAGGAGGCTTTGCATATCTCTGATACTGCAGGTACCTCAAAAGGGGGTATTATGTGGGTGTGAAAAAACTACCTGTAGCTTTTCCAGAATCAGAGGAATTGAATGACGTGTGTGATGAAGCGTGGGTTAACCCAGATAGAAAACTGCTAATTTCTAAGAAGTTATTGGCATTATACCCTTTCCCACCAGAGGTTAGGGCGCGCTTGGAAACACCCCCTAGGGTGGATAAGGCGCTCACACGCTTATCAAAACAAGTGGCGTTGCCGTCTCCTGATACGGCCGCCCTCAAGGATCCAGTGGATAGGAGGCTGGAAACTACCCTGAAGAGTATATACACTCATACTGGTGTTATACTGCGACCAGCAATAGCCTCAGCCTGGATGTGCAGTGCTGGGGTGGTGTGGTCGGATTCCCTGACTGAAAATATTGATACCCTGGATAGGGACAGTATTTTATTGACTATAGAGCAATTAAAGGACGCGTTTCTTTATATGCGAGATGCTCAGAGGGATATTGGCACTCTGGCATCGAGAGTAAGTGCGATGTCCATATCTGCCAGAAGAAGTTTATGGACGCGACAGTGGTCAGGTGATGCGGATTCCAAACGGCATATGGAAGTATTGCCGTATAAAGGAGAGGAATTATTTGGGGTCGGTCTATCAGATCTGGTGGCCACGGCAACAGCCGGAAAATCCACTTTTTTACCTCAGGTCACCTCCCAACAGAAAAAGACACCGTCTTTTCAGCCGCAGTCCTTTCGTTCCTATAAAAACAAGCGGGCAAAAGGACAGTCATATTTGCCCAGAGGCAAAGGAAAGGGTAAGAGGTTGCAGCAAGCAACTACTTCCCAAGAACAGAAGCCCTCCCCGGCTTCTACAAAGCCCTCAGCATGACGCTGGGGCTGTGCAAGCGGACTCAGGGGCGGTGGGGGGTCGACTAAAGATTTTCAGCACACAGTGGGCTCGCTCACAGGTGGACCCTTGGATCCTGCAGGTAGTATCTCAGGGTTACAAGTTGGAATTCGAAAAGTCTCCCCCTCGCCGGTTCCTAAAGTCTGCTTTACCAACGTCTCCCTCAGAAAGGGCGACGGTATTGGAAGCCATTCACAAGCTGTATTCTCAGCAGGTGATAGTCAAGGTACCCCTCCTACAACAGGGAAAGGGGTATTATTCCACACTATTTGTGGTACCGAAGCCGGACGGTTCGGTAAGACCTATTCTAAATCTGAAATCTTTGAACCTGTACATACAGAAATTCAAGTTCAAGATGGAGTCACTCAGAGCAGTGATAGCGAATCTGGAAGAAGGGGACTTCATGGTGTCCCTGGACATAAAAGATGCTTATCTGCATGTCCCAATTTACCCTTCACACCAAGGGTATCTCAGGTTCGTGATACAAAACTGTCATTATCAGTTTCAAATGCTGCCGTTTGGTTTGTCCACGGCACCTCGGGTCTTTACCAAGGTAATGGCCGAAATGATGGTTCTTCTACGAAGAAAAGGCGTATTAATTATCCCTTACTTGGACGATCTCCTGATAAGGGCAAGGTCCAGAGAACAGCTGGAAGTCGGAGTAGCACTAACCCAAGTAGTGCTTCAACAACACAGGTGGATTCTGAATCTTCCAAAAACTCAATTGACCCCGACGACACGTCTGTTGTTCCTGGGAATGATTCTGGACACTGTTCAGAAAAAGGTGTTTCTCCCGGAGGAGAAAGCAAGGGAGTTATCCGAACTTGTCAGGAACCTCCTAAAACCAGGAAATGTGTCAGTACATCAATGCACAAGAGTCCTGGGAAAGATGGTGGCTTCTTACGAAGCGATTCCATTCGGCAGATTCCACGCACGAATATTTCAGTGGGATCTGCTGGACAAATGGTCCGGATCGCATCTGCACATGCATCAGCGGATAACGCTGTCACCAAGAACAAGGGTGTCTCTTCTGTGGTGGTTGCAGAGTGCCCATCTGTTAGAGGGCCGCAGATTCGGCATACAGGACTGGGTCCTGGTGACTACGGATGCCAGCCTACGAGGCTGGGGAGCAGTCACACAGGGAAGAAACTTCCAGGGCGTGTGGTCAAACCTGGAGACGTCTCTTCACATAAATATACTGGAGCTAAGAGCGATCTACAATGCTCTAAGCCTGGCAAAACCGCTGCTTCAGGGTCAGCCGGTGTTGATCCAGTCGGACAACATCACGGCAGTCGCCCACGTAAACAGACAGGGCAGCACAAGAAGCAGGAGAGCAATGACAGAGGCTGCAAGGATTCTTCGCTGGGCGGAAAATCATGTGATAGCACTGTCAGCAGTGTTCATTCCGGGAGTGGACAACTGGGAAGCAGACTTCCTCAGCAGACACGACCTCCACCCGGGAGAGTGGGGACTTCATCCAGAAGTCTTCCACATGATTGTGAACCGTTGGGAAAAACCAAAGGTGGACATGATGGCGTCTCGCCTCAACAAGAAACTGGACAGATATTGCGCCAGGTCAAGAGACCCTCAGGCAATAGCTGTGGACGCTCTGGTAACACCGTGGGTATACCAGTCCGTGTATGTGTTTCCTCCTCTGCCTCTCATACCAAAGGTACTGAGAATTATACGGCAAAAGGGAGTAAGAACAATACTCGTGGCTCCGGATTGGCCAAGGAGGACTTGGTACCCGGAACTTCAAGAGATGCTCACGGAAGAGCCGTGGCCTCTACCTTTAAGAAGGGATCTGCTTCAGCAGGGACCTTGTATGTTCCAAGACTTACCGCGACTGCGTTTGACGGCATGGCGGTTGAACGCCGGATTCTAAAAGAAAAGGGCATTCCAGAGGAAGTTATTCCTACCTTGATTAAAGCCAGGAAGGAAGTGACCGCACAACATTATCACCGCATTTGGAGAAAATATGTTGCGTGGTGTGAGGCCAAGAAGGCCCCAACGGAAGAATTTCAATTGGGTCGATTCCTACATTTCCTGCAGGCAGGATTGTCTATGGGCCTCAAATTGGGGTCTGTTAAGGTTCAAATTTCGGCCTTATCGATTTTCTTCCAGAAAGAATTGGCTTCAGTGCCTGAAGTACAAACTTTTGTCAAAGGTGTACTACATATACAGCCCCCGATTGTGCCTCCAGTGGCACCGTGGGATCTAAACGTAGTTTTGGATTTTCTCAAATCCCATTGGTTTGAGCCACTCAAATCGGTAGATTTGAAGTATCTTACATGGAAAGTAACCATGCTACTGGCCCTGGCTTCAGCCAGGAGAGTATCAGAGTTGGCGGCTTTATCGTACAAAAGCCCATATCTGATTTTCCATTCGGACAGGGCAGAACTGCGGACACGTCCTCATTTTCTCCCTAAGGTGGTTTCGGCTTTTCACTTGAACCAGCCTATTGTGGTGCCTGCGGCTACTAGCGACTTGGAGGACTCCAAGTTGCTGGACGTTGTCAGAGCATTGAAAATATATATTTCAAGGACGGCTGGAGTCAGAAAATCTGACTCGCTGTTTATCCTGTATGCACCCAACAAGATGGGTGCTCCTGCGTCTAAGCAGACGATTGCTCGTTGGATCTGTAGCACAATCCAACTTGCTCATTCTGTGGCAGGCCTGCCACAGCCTAAATCTGTAAATGCCCACTCCACAAGGAAGGTGGGCTCATCTTGGGCGGCTGCCCGAGGGGTCTCGGCATTACAACTTTGCCGAGCAGCTACGTGGTCAGGGGAGAACACGTTTGTAAAATTCTACAAATTTGATACTGTGGCTAAAGAGGACCTGGAGTTCTCTCATTCGGTGCTGCAGTAAATTCTTATTATCAGGCGCAGTCCTTGTTGGCAAGCGGACAAAAGGTTCCTCTTTTCTGCTCGTGACAGAGGGAGAGGAAAAAGGCTGCAGAGATCAGCCAGTTCCCAGGAACAGAAACCCTTTCCCACCTCTGCCAAGCCCTCAGTATGACGCTAGGGCTTTACAAGCTCAGGCACGGTGGGGGCCCGTTCTCAATGAATTTCAGTGCGCAGTGGGCTCACTCGCAAGTAGACCCCTGGATCCTTCAGGTAATATTTCAGGGGTACAAATTGGAATTCGAGACGTATCCCCCTCGCCGTTTCCAAAAGTCGGTTTTACCGACGTCTCCCTCTGACAGGGAGGCAGTTTTGGAAGCCATTCACAAGCTGTATTCCCAGCAGGTGATAATCAAGGTACCCCTCCTGCAACAGGGAACGGGGTATTATTCCACACTATTGTGGTACCGAAGCCAGACGGCTCGGTGAGACCGATTCTAAATCTAAAATCTTTGAACACTTACATACAGAGGTTCAAGATTGAGTCACTCAGAGCAGTGATTGCGAACCTGGAAGAAGGGGACTACATGATGTCTCGGGACATCAAGGATGCTTACCTTCATGTCAAAATTTACCCTTCTCACCAAGGGTACCTCAGGTTATGGTACAGAACTGTCACTATCAGTTCAGACGCTGCCGTAGGGATGGTCCACGGCACCCCGGGTCTTTTCTAAAGTAATGACCGAAATGATGATATTCCTTCGAAGGAAGGGGATTTTAGTTATCCTTTACTTGGACGATTCCCTGATAAGGGTAAGATCCAGGGAACAGTTGGAGGTCGGTGTAGCACTATCTCAGGTAGTGTTGCGGCAGCACGATTGGATTCTCAATATTCCAAAATCGCAGCTGGTTCCGACGACTTGTCTTCTGTTCCTAGGGATGATCCTGGACACAGTCCAGAAAGAAGGTGTTTCTCCCGGAGGAGAAAGCCAGGGAGTTATCCGAGCTAGTCAGGAACCTCCTAAAACCGAGCCAAGTCTCAGTGCATCAATGCACAAGGGTTCTGGGTAAAAATGGTGGCTTCCTACGAAGCAATCCCATTCGGCAGTTTCCACGCAAGAACTTTCCAGTGGGACCTACTGGACAAATGGTCTGGGTCGCATCTTCAGATGCATCAGCGGATAACCCTGTCACCAAGGACAAGGGTATCCCTCCTGTGGTGGTTGCAGAGTGCTCATCTTCTAGAGGGCCGCAGATTCGGCATTCAGGACTGGGTCCTGGTGACCACGGATGGCAGCCTGCGAGGCTGGGGAGCAGTCACACAGGGAAGGAATATCCAGGGCTTATGGTCAAGCCTGGAGACATCACTTCACATAAATATCCTGAAGCTAAGGGCCATTTACAATGCTCTAAGCTTAGCAAGACCTCTGCTTCAAGGTCAGCCGGTGTTGATCCAGTCGGACAACATTACGGCAGTCACCCACGTAAACAGACAGGGTGCCACAAGAAGCAGGAGGGCAATGGCAGAAGCTGCAAGGATTCTTCGCTGGGCGGAAAACCATGTGATAGCACTGTCAGCAGTATTCATTCCGGGAGTGGACAACTGGGAAGCAGTTTTCCTCAGCACGACCTCCACCCGGGAGAGTGGGGACTTCACCCAGAAGTCTCCCACATGATTATAAACCGTTGGGAAAAACTCAACAGGTATTGCGCCAGGTCAAGGGACCCTCAGGCAATAGCTGTAGACGCTCTGGTAACACCGTGGGTGTACCAATCAGTGTATGGGTTCCCTCCTCTGCCTCTCATACCCAAGGTACTGAGAATTATAAGATGGAGAGGAGTAAGCACTATATTCGTGGCTCCGGATTGGCCAAGAAGGACTTGGTAACCGGAACTTCAAGAGATGCTCACGGAGGATCCGTGGCCTCTACCTCTAAGAAGGGACCTGCTCCAGCAAGGACCCTGTCTGTTCCAAGACTTACCGCGGCTGCGTTTGACGGCATGGCGGTTGAACGCCGGATCCTGAAGGAAAAAGGCATTCCGGATGAAGTCATCCCTATCCTGATCAAAGCCAGGAAGGATGTAACCGCAAAACATTATCACCGCATTTGGCGAAAATATGTTGCGTGGTGCGAGGCCAGTAAGGCCCGACGGAGGAAATTCAACTGGGTCGATTCCTACATTTCCTGCAAACAGGAGTGTCTATGGGCCTGAAATTGGGGTCCATTAAGGTTCAAATTTCGGCTCTGTCAATTTTCTTCCAAAAAGAACTAGCTTCAGTCCCTGAAGTTCAGACGTTTGTTAAAGGGGTAATGCATATACAGCCTCCTTTTGTGCCTTCAGTGGCACTTTGGGATCTCAATGTAGTTTTTGGGTTCCAAAAGTCACATTGGTTTGACCCACTTAAATCTGTGGAGTTAAAATATCTCACAGGAAAAGTGGTCATGCTGTTGGCTCTGGCCTGGGCCAGGCGCGTGTCAGAATTGGCGGCTTTTTCCTGTAAAAGCCCTTATCTGATTTTCCATTCGGACAGGGCGGAATTGAGGACTCGTCCTCAGTTTCTCCCTAAGGTGGTTTCAGCGTTCACCTGAACCAACCTATTGTGGTGCCTGCGGCTACTAGGGACTTGGAGGACTCCAAGTTGCTAGACGTTGTCAGGACCCGGAAAATATATGTTTCCAGGACGGCTGGAGTCAGGAAATCTGACTCGCTGTTTATCCTGTATGCACCCAACAAGCTGGGTGCTCCTGCTTCTAAGCAGACTATTGCTCGTTGGATTTGTAGTACAATTCAGCTTGCACATTCTGTGGCAGGCCTGCCACAGGCAAAAATCTGTAAATGCCCACTCCACAAGGAAGGTGGGCTCATCTTGGGCAGCTGCCCGAGGGGTCTCGGCTTTACAACTTTGCTGAGCAGCTACTTGGTCAGGAGCAAATACGTTTGTAAAATTCTACAAATTTGATACCCTGGCTGAGGAGGACCGGGAGTTCTCTCATTTGGTGCTGCAGAGTCATCCGCACTCTCCCGCCCATTTGGGAGCTTTGGTATAATCCCCATGGTCCTTACGGAGTTCCCAGCATCCACTAGGACGTCAGAGAAAATAAGAATTTACTTACCGATAATTCTATTTCTCGTAGTCCGTATGGATGCTGGGCGCCCATCCCAAGTGCGGATTGTCTGCAATACTGGTACATAATTATTGTTACCCCAAAAAAATGTGGGTTATTGCTGTAGTGAGCCATCTTTTCTAGAGGCTCCTCTATTATCATGCTGTTAACTGGGTTCAGATCACAAGTTGTACAGTGTGATTGGTGTGGCTGGTATGAGTCTTACCCGGGATTCAAAATCCTTCCTTATTGTGTACGCTCGTCCGGGCACAGTATCCTAACTGAGGCTTGGAGGAGGGTCATAGGGGGAGGAGCCAGTGCAAACCAGGTAGTCCTAAAGCTTTCTTTAGATGTGCCCAGACTCCTGCGGAGCCGCTATCCCGCCCATGGTCCTTATGGAGTTCCCAGCATCCACTACGGACTACGAGAAATAGAATTATCGGTAAGTAAATTCTTATTTTTTCCTGCATCTGAGGAATTAAATGACGTATGTGAATAAGCGTGGGCTTCCCCAGATAAGAAATTGGTAATTTCTAAACGGTTATTGTTAGCGTACCCTTTCCTGCCAGAGGATAGGGCACGTTGGGAAACACCTCCTAGGGTGGATAAAGCGCTCACACGTTTGTCAAAGAAGGTGACACTACCGTCTCCGGATACGGCCGCCCTAAAGGAACCTGCTGATAGAAAGCAGGAGGCTATCCTAAAGTGTATATACACACATACAGGTGTTATACTGCGACCAGCTATTGCCTCAGAATGGATGTATAGTGCTGCGGCTGCGTGGTCAGATTCCCTGACAGAGAATATTGATACCCTGTATAGGGACAATATATTACTGACTCTAGAGCATATAAAAGATGCGCTCTTATACATGCGTGATGCACAGAGGGATATTTGCCGGCTGGCATCAAGAGTAAGTGCAATGTTCATTTCCGCCAGGCGAGGGTTATGGACTCGGCAGTGGTCAGGTGATGCCGACTCGTAAAGGCACATGGAAGTTTTGCCTTATAAAGGGGAGGAGTTATTTAGGGAAGGTCTGCGACAGCTGCCCCCCAACAAAAGAAAGCACCGTACTATCAAGCACAGTCCTTTCGGCCCCATAAGGGCAAGCGAGCGAGAGGCGCGTCCTTTCTGCCAAAAGGCAGAGGTAACGGAAAAAAGCTGCAGCAGACAGCCAGCTCCCAGGAGCAGAAGTCCTCCCCCGTTTCCGCCAAGTCCACAGCATGACGCTGGGGCTTCGCAGGCGGACCCAGGTACGGTGGGGGCCCGTCTCAAGAATTTCAGCACACAGTGGGCTCGCTCACAAGTGGATCTTTCAGGTAGTATCTCAGGGGTACAGACTGGAATTCGAGACGCCTCCCCCCCGGCGTTTCCTAAAATCTGCCTTACCGAAAACTCCCTCCGACAGGGAGGCAGTGTTAGAGGCTATACACAAACTGTATTCACAAAAGGTGATAATCAAGGTGCCCCTCCTTCAACAAGGAAGGGGTTACTATTCCACAATGTTTGTGGTACCAAAACCGGACGGTTCGGTGAGACCCATTTTAAATTTTAAATCCTTGAACACATATATAAAGAGGTTCAAGTTCAAGATGGAATCGCTCAGGGCGGTTATCTCAAGCCTGGAGGAAGGGGATGACATGGTATCACTGGACATCAAGGATGCTTACCTGCATGTCCCCATTTACCCTCCTCACCAGGAGTACCTCAGGTTTGTGGTACTGGACTGTCACTACCAGTTCCAGACGCTGCCGTTTGGGTTATCCATGGCACCGAGGGTCTTTACCAAGGTAATGGCCGAAATGATGATACTCCTTCGAAAGAAGGGAGTTTTAATTATCCCGTACTTGGACGATCTCCTGATAAAAGCGAGGTCCAAGGAACAGTTGTTGGTGGGGGTAGCACTTTCTCACGAAGTGCTGCAACAGCATGGTTGGATTTTCAATATCCCAAAGTCACAGCTGGTTCCTACGACACGCCTTCTGTTCCTGGGGATGATTCTGGATACAGACCAGAAAAGAGTGTTTCTTCCGGAGGAGAAAGCAAAAGAGTTGTCGTCTCTAGTAAGAAGCCTCCTAAAACCAGGACAGGTGTCAGTGCATCAATGCACGAGAGTCCTGGGAAAGATGGTAGCCTCATACGAGGCAATTCCATTCGGCAGATTCCACGCAAGAACCTTCCAGTGGGACCTGTTGGACAAGTGGTCCAGATCGCATCTTCAGATGCATCAGAGGATAACCCTGTCGCCAAGGACCAGGGTGTCGCTACTGTGGTGGCTGCAGAGTGCTCATCTCCTAGAGGGCCGCAGATTCGGGATACAGGACTGGGTCCTGGTAACCACGGATGCCAGCCTTTGAGGCTGGGGGGCAGTCACACAGGGAAGAAATTTCTAGGGACTGTGGTCAAATCAGGAGATTTCTCTTCACATAAATATTCTGGAATTAAGGGCCATCTACAATGCCCTAATCCAGGCAAGACCTCTGCTTCAAAACCAGCCGGTACTGATACAATCAGACAACATCACGGCGGTCGCCCATGTAAACAGACAGGGCGGCACAAGAATCAGGGGGGCAATGGCAGAAGCCACAAGGATTCTCCGATGGGCAGAGAATCACGTGTTAGCACTGACAGCAGTGTTCATCCCGGGCGTAGACAACTGGGAAGCAGACTTCCTCAGCAGGCACGACCTCCACCCGGGGGAATGGGGACTTCATCCAGAAGTCTTCCAAATGATTGTAAACCGTTGGGAATGGCCAAAGGTGGACATGATGGCGTCCCGCTTCAACAATAAAACAAAAAAGATATTGCGCCAGGTCAAGGGACCCTCAGGCGATAGCAGTGGACGCTCTAGTGACACCGTGGGTGTACCAGTCGGTTTATGTGTTCCCTCCTCTGCCTCTAATTCCCAAGGTGCTGAGAATTATAAGAAGGAGAGGAGTAAGAACGATACTCGTGGTCCCAGATTGGCCAAGAAGAGCTTGGTACCCGGAACTTCAAGAGATGCTCACAGAGGACCCATGGCCTCTACCGCTAAGGCGGGACCTGCTCCAGCAGGGACCCTGCCTGTTCCAAGACTTACCGTGGCTGCGTTTGACGGCATGGCGGTTGAACACCGGATCCTGAAGGAAAAAGGTATTCCGGAGGAAGTCATCCCTACCCTGATCAAGGCCAGGAAGGATGTAACCGCACAACATTATCACCGCATTTTGCGAAAATATGTTGCGTGGTGTGAGGCCAGGAAGGCCCCAACGGAGGAATTTCAACTGGGTCGATTTCTGCATTTCCTGCAAGCAGGAGTGACTATGGGCCTCAAATTGGGGTCCATTAAGGTCCAGATTTCGGCTCTGTCGATTTTCTTCCAGAAAGAACTGGCTTCATTGCCTGAAGTTCAGACATTTGTCAAGGGAGTGCTGCATATTCAGACCCCTTTTGTGCCCCCAGTGGCACCTTGGGATCTCAATGTGGTCTTGGGGTTCCTGAAATCACATTGGTTTGAGCCACTTAAAACGGTGGATCTGAAATATCTCACGTGGAAAGTGGTCATGTTGTTGGCACTGGCTTCGGCCAGGCGTGTGTCAGAATTGGCGGCTTTGTCTTGTAAAAGCCCTTGTCTGATCTTCCATATGGATAGGGCAGAATTGAGGACTCGTCCCCAGTTTCTCCCGAAGGTGGTATCAGCTTTTCACTTGAACCAACCTATTGTGGTGCCTGCGGCTACTAGGGACTTGGAGGATTCCAAGTTACTGGATGTTGTCAGGGCCCTGAAAATTTATGTTTCCAGGACGGCTAGAGTCAGGAAAACTGACTCGCTATTTATCCTGTACGCACCCAACAAGCTGGGTGCTCCTGCTTCTAAGCAGACGATTGCTCGCTGGATTTGTAGCACAATTCAGTTTGCACATTCTGCGGCGGGACTGCCGCATCCTAAATCAGTGAAAGCCCATTCCACAAGGAAGGTGGGCTCATCTTGGGCGGCTGCCCGAGTGGTCTCGGCTTTACAACTTTGCCGAGCGGCTACTTGGTCAGGGTCTAATACTTTTGCAAAATTTTACAAATTTGATACCCTGGCTGAGGAGGACCTTGAGTTTGCTCATTCGGTGCTGCAGAGTCATCCGCACTCTCCCGCCCATTTGGGAGCTTTGGTATAATCCCCATGGTCCTTACGGAGTTCCCAGCATCCACTAGGACGTCAGAGAAAATAAGAATTTACTCACCGGCAATTCTATTTCTCGTAGTCCGTAGTGGATGCTGGGCGCCCATCCCAAGTGCGGATTGCTGCAATACTTGTACATTAGTTATTGTTAACTAATCGGGTTATTGTTGAGAGCCATCTGTTCAGAGGCTCCACTTGTTATCATACTGTTAACTGGGTTTAATATCACAAGTTGTACGGTGTGATTGGTGTGGCCGGTATGAGTCTTACCCGGGATTCAAAATCCTTCCTTAATCGTGTCAGCTCTTCCGGGCACAGTATCCTAACTGAGGTCTGGAGGAGGTTCATAGGGGGAGGAGCCAGTGCACACCAGGTAGTCCTAAAGCTTTCTTATCTGTGCCCAGTCTCCTGCGGAGCCGCTATTCCCCATGGTCCTTACGGAATTTCCAGCATCCACTACGGACTACGAGAAATAGAATTACCGGTGAGTAAATTCTTATTTTTTCCAGGGATGCTTTTTGTTCCCAATCTGCTCCTGCCTGTGGGCGTTGTTGGACACTCACAACCAGCAGTTGTTTTTGTCTCAGAAGAAAGTCCTGAATCTTCAGGACAGGATTCGATGCTTCCTATCTTGTCCGCAAGTGTCGATACATTCGGCAATGCAAGTGCTAGGTCTCATGGTGTCTGCTTTCAACATGGTGGAGTATGCTCAATTCCATTCCTGCCCTCTGCAGAAGCTAATTCTTACCAAGTGGGACGACTTGCCTCACCGGATCAGGTCTCAAATGATTTCCTTGTCTCCGGAGGTCCATCTGTCACTGAGCTGGTTGCTTCAGGACCAACGATTTAGCAGGGTTCGTCCCTTCTGGATCTTCAGCTGGGTCCTTCTGACGACGGATGCCAGTCTGAGAGGTTGGGGTGCTGTGTTGGAACAACACTCCCTTCAGGGTTGGTGGATCAAGGAGTCGTCTCTCCTCCTGATAAACATTCTGGAATTGCGGGCGGTGTTCAACTCATTGAACTTGGCCCTCATTTAATACAGAACAGACCTGTTCAAGTACAGTTGGACAACGCCACCACGGTGGCGTACATCAATCATCAAGGCGGCACTCAAAGCCACATGGCATTGAGGGAAGTATCACGGATTGTTCAGTGGGTGGAACGTCATCTGTCAGCCATATCGGCAGTGTTCATTCCGGGGGTCCTAAACTGGGAAGCGGACTTTCTCATTCGTCAGGACGTACATGCCAGAGAGTGGAGCCTCCATCCAGAAGTGTTTCAACTCCTTGTGGACAAGTGGGGCCTTCCAGATGTGGACCCGTATGCATCTGGACACAATCACAAGGTTCTGGTCTTCAGAGCAAGGACAAGGGATCCTCAAGCAGCGTTCGTGGACGCACTGGCAATTTCATGGAACTTTCGGCTGCCATACATGTTCCCTCCGGTGTCACTCCTGCCCAGAGTAATAAGGAAGTTCAAGAAAGAAGGAGGAATCCTGCTTCTGATCGCTCCAGCGTGGCCAAGATGGCATTGGTTCTCAGACCTTCAGGGTCTCTCGATAGAGAATCCCCTTCTACTTCCGCAGTGTCCAGATTTCCTCGTTCAGGGCCCCTGTGTATATTAGGATTTAGCCCGATTGGCTCTGATGGCGTGGCTCTTGAAGCTTCCGTCTTGAAGGCCAAAGGATTTTCTGAGGCGGTCATTCAAACCACGTTGAAGGCCCGGAAACCGACCTCTGCTCGGATTTACCATAGGGTCTGGAATTTTTACTTTGCTAGGTGTGCATCTAACAATTATGATTCTTACAAGTTTAGTACGGCCAAACTTTTGGCCCCTCTACAACAGGACCTGGACTTGGGCCTTCGTCTGGCCTCCATCAATGTTCATATTTCTGCCTTGTCGGTTTGGTTCCAGAGAAAAATTGCGACCTTACCTGATGTGCATGCGTTCACTCAGGGTGTGTTGTGGATTCAACCTCCTTATGTCCCGCCTGTGGCTCTTTGGGACCTGTCGGTGGCTCTGGAGGCGTTGCAAGGGTCTCTGTTTGAGCCTCTTGAATCTGCAGACCTTAAGTGGCTTTCCCTTAAGGTATTGTTTCTGCTGGCTATTGTCTCTGCTAGACAGGTGTCGGATTTGGGTGCCTTATCTTGTAGGTTACCTTATCTGATTTTTCACCGTGATCGGGCGGTTCTTAGAACACGTCCCGGGTATTTACTGAAGGTGGTGTCCTCTTTCCACCTTAATCAGGAAATCATGGTTCCGGCCTTTGCCTCTCCTGACTTGTCTTCCAAAGAGAGGTCTTTGGATGTGGTATGGGCTCTCTGTATCTATGTGAAGAGGACAGCTCCCATCAGGAAGTCGG